>NC_084736.1:81553112-81608112 GCF_033978785.1 Entelurus aequoreus
ATCAACTTTTACCTTGAAAATCTTTTTTTTCCTTGAAAATCAACTTTTACCTTGAAAATCAATTTTTTCCTTAAATATTTTTTTGTCTTGAAAATCAACTTTTACCTTGAAAATCTTTTTTTTCCTTGAAAATCAACTTTTACCTTGAAAATCAATTTTTTCCTTAAATATTTTTTTGTCTTGAAAATCAACTTTTACCTTGAAAATCATTTTTACCTTGAAAATCAACTTTTACCTTGAAAATCATTTTTACCTTGAAAATCAACTTTTACCTTGAAAATAATTTTTTCCTTGAAAATCATTTCTTGTCTTCAAAATCAACTTTTACCTTGAAAATATTTTTTTCCTTGAAAATATTTTTTTGTCTTGATAATCAACTTTTACCTTGAAAATATTTTTTTTTCTTGAAAATAATTTTTTGTCTTGAAAATCAACTTTTACTTTGAAAATAATTTCTTGTCTTCAAAATCAACTTTTACCTTGAAAATAATTTCTTGTCTTCAAGATCAACTTTTACCTTGAAAATAATTTCTTGTCTTGAAAATCAACTTTTACCTTGAAAATCATTTTTTGTCATGAAAATCAACTTTTACCTTGAAAATAAATGTTTTCCTTGAAAATCATTTTTTACCTTGAAAATTATTTTTTACCTTGAAAATCATTTTTTGTCATGAAAATCAACTTTTACCTTGAAAATCATTTTTTTTCTTGAAAATCATTTTTTCCTTAAATTATTTTTTGTCTTGAAAATCAACATTTACCTTGAAAATTGTTTTTTGTCTTAAATTTTTTATCTTGAAAATAAATTTTTACCTTGAAAATAATTTTTTCCTTGAAAATCATTTTTTACCTTGAAAATCATTTTTTGTCATGAAAATCAACTTTTACCTTGAAAATCATTTTTTACCTTGAAAATCATTTTTTGCCATGAAAATCAACTTTTACCTTGAAAATCATTTCTTGTCTTCAAAATCAACTTTTACCTTGAAAATAAGTTCTTGCCTTCAAAATCAACTTTTACCTTGAAAATAATTTTTTCCTTGAAAATATTTTTTTTGTCTTGAAAATCAACTCTTACCTTGAAAATCATTTTTTACCTTGAAAATCAACTTTTGTCATGAAAATCAACTTTTACCTTGAAAATCAACTTTTAACTTGAAAATCATTTTTTGTCATGAAAATCAACTTTTACGTTGAAAATAATTTTGTCTTGAAAATCAACTTTTACCTTGAAAATCATTTTTTGTCTTGAAAATCAACTTTACCTTAAAAATAAATGTTTTCCTTGAAAATAATTTTGTCTTGAAAAAATCAACTTTTACCTTGAAAATTTTTTTTTCCCTTGAAAATCAACTTTTACCTTGAAAATCATTTCTTGTCTTCAAAATCAACTTTTACCTTGAAAATATTTTTTTTCCTTGAAAGAATTTTTGTCATGAAAATCAACTTTTACCTTGAAAATTATTTTTTGTCTTGAAAATCATTTTTTGTCTTGAAAATCAACTTTTAACCTGAAAATCAACTTTTACCTTGAAAATCATTTTTTGTCATGAAAATCAACTTTTACCTTGAAAATCAACTTTTAACTTGAAAATCATTTTTTGTCATGAAAATGAACTTTTACCTTGAAAATAATTTTGTCTTGAAAATCAACTTTTACCTTGAAAATCATTTTTTGTCTTGAAAATCAACTTTACCTTAAAAATAAATTTTTTCCTTGAAAATAATTTTGTCTTGAAAAAATCAACTTTTACCTTGAAAATTTTTTTTTCCCTTGAAAATCAACTTTTACCTTGAAAATCATTTCTTGTCTTCAAAATCAACTTTTACCTTGAAAATATTTTTTTTCCTTGAAAGAATTTTTGTCATGAAAATCAACTTTTACCTTGAAAATTATTTTTTGTCTTGAAAATCATTTTTTGTCTTGAAAATCAACTTTTAACCTGAAAATCAACTTTTACCTTGAAAATCATTTTTTACCTTGAAAATCAACTTTTACCTTGAAAATCATTTTTTGTCTTGAAAATCAACTTTTAACTTGAAAATCAACTTTTACCTTGAAAATCATTTTTTTCCTTGAAAATCATTTTTTGTCATGAAAATCAACTTTTACCTTGAAAATCAACTTTTAACTTGAAAATCATTTTTTGTCATGAAAATGAACTTTTACCTTGAAAATCATTTTGTCTTGAAAATCAACTTTTACCTTGAAAATAATTTTTTGTCTTGAAAATCAACTTTACCTTGAAAATAATTTTTTTCTTTGAAAATAATTTTGTCTTGAAAAAATCAACTTTTACCTTGAAAATTTTTTTTTTCCTTGAAAATCAACTTTTACCTTGAAAATCATTTCTTGTCTTCAAAATCAACTTTTACCTTGAAAATATTTTTTTTCCTTGAAAATCAACTTTTAACCTGAAAATCAACTTTTACCTTGAAAATCATTTTTTGTCTTGAAAATCAACTTTTAACCTGAAAATCAACTTTTACCTTGAAAATATTTTTTTTCCTTGAAAATAATTTTTTGTCATGAAATTCAACTTGTTGCATCACAGTCCACACTATGGAGAGTTCAAGAACCCCCAAAATTAGTAGGACAAAAGGATATTCACTGAATAGTCTCATGAGTGAAGCATACACACATTTCCCTTGTGGATCAATAAAGTGGTTAGAGTGTCTGCCCTAAGATGGGTAGGTTGCGAGTTCTAACTCAGCCTTATTTCAAGTAGTATAGCACATGTTTTAGTACATATTACTCCAGAGGAGGAAACAAAAGGGGAGGACTGCTGCTCTCAGGTTTTTGGGGTTCAGACTCCCTGACCGCTGCAATGCTGTCCTGTAGGTGCCAGAGGGGATCCACAACACGGGGGAGGAGGTAAGTGAGCTGCAACCCATAGCTGAGAATCCCACCATCGTCCAGGGGGTGACCAGGGAGCAGGACCACAACAAGTACAGTCCACCACACACAGGTGAGAGTTTCTGAATCTGGAATATAAACTCACTTACACTCATTCTGTTTGGCGGCATTTGATACTTGGCAGGATAGTCAATGTGTTTAGTTTCTTCTACCCTATTTTTCAGACTATTTTATTTGTGAGAGTCCAGTCCATAGTGGATCTAACATAATAGTGAGAGAGTCCAGTCCATAGTGGATCTAACATAATAGTGTGAGAGTCCAGTCCATAGTGGATCTAACATAATAGTAAGAGTCCAGTCCATAGTTGATCTAACATAATAGTGAGAGTCCAGTCCATAGTGGATCTAACATAATAGTGAGAGTCCAGTCCATAGTGGATCTAACATAATAGTGAGAGTCCAGTCCATAGTGGATCTAACATAATAATGAGAGAGTCCAGTCCATAGTGGATCTAACATAATAGTGTGAGAGTCCAGTCCATAGTGGATCTAACATAATAGTGAGAGAGTCCAGTCCATAGTGGATCTAACATAATAGTGTGAGAGTCCAGTCCATAGTGGATCTAACATAATAGTGTGAGAGTCCAGTCCATAGTGGATCTAACATAATAGTAAGAGTCCAGTCCATAGTTGATCTAACATAATAGTGAGAGTCCAGTCCATAGTGGATCTAACATAATAGTGAGAGTCCAGTCCATAGTGGATCTAACATAATAGTGTGAGAGTCCAGTCCATAGTGAATCTAACATAATAGTGAGAGAGTCCAGTCCATAGTGGATCTAACATAATAGTGAGAGTCCAGTCCATAGTGGATCTAACATAATAGTGTGAGAGTCCAGTCCATAGTGGATCTAACATAATAGTGAGAGTCCAGTCCATAGTGGATCTAACATAATATTGTGAGAGTCCAGTCCATAGTGGATCTAACATAATAGTGTGAGAGTCCAGTCCATAGTGGATCTAACATAATAGTGTGAGAGTCCAGTCCATAGTGGATCTAACATAATAGTGTGAGAGTCCAGTCCATAGTGGATCTAACATAATAGTGAGAGTCCAGTCCATAGTGGATCTAACATAATAGTGTGAGAGTCCAGTCCATAGTGAATCTAACATAATAGTGAGAGAGTCCAGTCCATAGTGGATCTAACATAATAGTGAGAGTCCAGTCCATAGTGGATCTAACATAATAGTGTGAGAGTCCAGTCCATAGTGGATCTAACATAATAGTGAGAGTCCAGTCCATAGTGGATCTAACATAATATTGTGAGAGTCCAGTCCATAGTGGATCTAACATAATAGTGAGAGTCCAGTCCATAGTGGATCTAACATAATAGTGTGAGAGTCCAGTCCATAGTGGATCTAACATAATAGTGTGAGAGTCCAGTCCATAGTGGATCTAACATAATAGTGAGAGTCCAGTCCATAGTGGATCTAGCATAATATTGTGAGAGTCCAGTCCATAGTGGATCTAACATAATAGTGTGAGAGTCCAGTCCATAGTGGATCTAACATAATAGTGTGAGAGTCCAGTCCATAGTGGATCTAACATAATAGTGAGAGTCCAGTCTATAGTGGATCTAACATAATAGTGTGAGAGTCCAGTCCATAGTGGATCTAACATAATAGTGAGAGTCCAGTCCATAGTGGATCTAACATAATAGTGAGAGTCCAGTCCATAGTGGATCTAACATAATAGTGTGAGAGTCCAGTCCATAGTGGATCTAACATAATAGTGTGAGAGTCCAGTCCATAGTGGATCTAACATAATAGTGAGAGTCCAGTCCATAGTGGATCTAACATAATAGTGTGAGAGTCCAGTCCATAGTGGATCTAACATAATAGTGTGAGAGTCCAGTCCATAGTGGATCTAACATAATAGTGAGAGTCCAGTCCATAGTGGATCTAACATAATAGTGAGAGTCCAGTCCATAGTGGATCTAACATAATAGTTAGATCCAATAAAAGTTCTTACTTATATCTGTCAGTAAACTGACCATGAAAGCACTAAAACATACCGGTGTAGTGAGTTTACATTATTCACCCAAGGAAGTTTAGTTATTCGAAAGTTCCGGTCGAACGTTTTTTTTTACGGGACACATTTCCAGTGTTGTTGTTGCACTAGTGAGCCACGGATGAGGAGATGCTGCTCCGTTATTGATTGAAGTAAAGTGTGAATGTCATTAAAACAGTTAGCGCCATCTTTTGACACTCCCGTCCTTGCACGCTACACCGTTACAACAAAGATGACGGGGAGAAGTACTGTAAAACATCATCCATGCAACTTTTTGAGCAAAGAACCACCATTACATGTTATGTAGACCACAAGGAAGTCTTTTACATTTAGAAAAAAATAATAATAATATGACTCCTTTTAATGCGCCCTATAATCCGGTGCGTCTTATATATGAAACTAGACCTACTCAGTGGCCTAGTGGTTAGAGTGTCCGCCCTGAGATCGGGTAGGTTGTGAGTTCAAACCCCGGCCGGGTCATACCAAAGACTATAAAAATGGGAGCCATTATCTCCCTGCTTGGCACTCAGCATCAAGGGTTGGAATTGGGGGTTAAATCACCAAAAATGATTCCCGGGCGTGGCTACGCTGCTGCCCACTGCTCCCCTCACCTCCCAGGGGGTGATCAAGGGGATGGGTCAAATGCAGAGGACAAATTTCACCACACCTAGTGTGTGTGTGACAATCATTGGTACTTTAACTTTAACTGATTAGACCTGATTAGACCCGTTCATCGGCAGTGCGCCCTATGGTCCGGAAAATACGGTACACATTTAGCTCCGACCTTCTGCTTGGGACAAAAATGTTACTCTTCAGACCAAGAAATGTGTTCAATTCAATCAGTGTCCAGTTTTGTTGAGAAACAAAATGTAGCCTCTTGCATACTGCGTAACATAGTTTAGTTTAGTTCAGGGGTCACCAACCTTTTTGAAAGCAAGAGCTACTTCTTGGGTACTGATTAATGCGAAGGGCTACCAGTTTGATACACACTTCAATAAATTGCCAGAAATAGCCAATTTGCTCAATGTACCTTTAACTCTATGTTATTATTAATAATTAATGATATTTACACTTAATTGAACGGTTTAAAAGAGGAGAAAACACGAAAAAAATGACAATTACATTTTGAAACATAGTTTATCTTCAATTTCGACTCTTTAAAATTCAAAATTCAACCGAAAAAAAGAAGAGAAAATCTAGCTAATTTGAATGTTTTTGAAAAAATTAAAAAAATAATTTATGGAACATCATTAGTAATTTTTCCTGATTAAGATTAATTTTAGAATTTTGATGACATGTTTTAAATAGGTTAAAATCCAATCTGCACTTTGTTAGAATATATAACAAATTGGACCAAGCTATATTTCTAACAAAGACAAATCATTATTTCTTCTAGATTTTCCAGAATTTTTTTTTAAAAGAAATTCAAAAGACTTTGAAATAAGATTTGAATTTGATTCTACAGATTTTCTAGATTTGCCAGAATAATTTTTTTGAATTTTAATCATAATAAGTTTGAAGAAATATTTCACAAATATTCTTCGTCGAAAAAACAGAAGCTAAAATGAAGAATTAAATTAAAATGTATTTATTATTCTTTACAATAAAACAAATAAATTTACTTGAACATTGATTTAAATTGTCAGGAAAGAAGAGGAAGGAATTTAAAAGGTAAAAAGGTATATGCGTTTAAAAATCCTAAAATCATTTTTAAGGTTGTATTTTTTCTCTAAAATTGTCTTTCTGAAAGTTATAAGAAGCAAAGTAAAAAAATTAATGAAATTATTTAAACAAGTGAAGACCAAGTCTTTAAAATATTTTCTTGGATTTTCAAATTCTATTTGAGTTTTGTCTCTCTTAGAATTAAAATGTCGGGCAAAGCGAGACCAGCTTGCTAGTAAATAAATACAATTTAAAAAATAGAGGCAGCTCACTGGTAAGTGCTGCTATTTGAGCTATTTTTAGAACAGGCGAGCGGGCTACTCATCTGCTCCTTACGGGCTACCTGGTGCCCGCGGGCACCACGTTGGTGACCCCTGGTTTAGTTTATTAAGGATCCCCATTAGTCTACACCGCAGTGGAGACTATTCTTCCTGGGGTCCAGGCAAAAAACATCACACAATCACAAAACAAAAGATTAAAATGCAGTACAACATGATCAAATAATAAAATGTTGTAATACAAAAATAGCAACAACAAAGAACCAAAAAAATAATAATAACTTCGAGTTTACATAATATTGTTCATACCAAAGATAAAAAGAGCAATATAAAAATAGATAGATATATATTTTTGCAAAAAAAAAATAAAACAAAGAACCAATGGCCTAAAATATATACATTAGTGTACCAAAGACAAACAGTAAGTGATGAAAAAAGTTCCATCCACCATTTTCTACTGCTTGTCCCATAATCAATAAAATAGTCAATAAAAACAGTCATGACATTAGGTACAATCTAGAATAATCTCTTTACGCAATACTTCTCCTCTTAGTCTATTCTTAAAACCCACTCTGCTGGTAACATACAGAAGTGCACGTGTGGTTCCGGGTTCACAAGAACTGTATTGTAGGGTTACAGTTGTGTTGTATTAAAAAAACCTGTCTTTGGAGCCCTGGTGGGTCTTTTCCAGGAAAAATCTCAAGGCTTCTCTTGCTTTCTCAGAATAAAAGGGACTCAGGCGGGGAGATTTGTTAACCCACAAAGCGACAGGGGGGGGGGGGGGGGGGGGGGGCTCCAGTCACGGTGTTAGGGGAAAAATGCAGAGCTAATAAAAACGGTTAAGAAATTCAAGTTGCCCTACGGTGTAATCTGTGTCCTCTAACCGTGAGAGCATGTTAATGAAAACCTTTCTCCTCGTTGGTTGAAAAATGTGCTGCATTGAGTTGTTGTGATATGTCTGAATATTTTCCTCAGTCAGAGCTGCTGTTGCCACTTCCCAAAATATAGAAGTGGATCTTTCCTCCAGCGGCTTGCCGGAGTTTGAGCTTGGTCCTGATGAAGTCTTTATTATATCGCCGAGCCCCAGCCTGACCAGGCCTTCTTTCTCCCCGCACACAGTAAGAACTATTACAAAATATCTTCCTTTATTTCATAATGTATTGTTAGTCGTATTCTGTGTGTACATCAACCCTGTACTCTTAATCCTAGAAGAAGTCACTGTCCACTGACTATAGTGCGCACCTGAATATAAACTGCACCCACTTTATTTTTGGACATTCTATTTTGAACATATATAGGCCATACACTCGTCCATAAGCCGCAGATTTTGAAACGTGAAATATTTTCACAGGCGCTTCACAAATTTAACAAAAGACTACGAGGCCCATTCAGCAACTGTTCTTAGGTACATTTACAAAGTTTTTAAGGAGATTTTTGTATTCACCAATGTTTTCTTAGCTGGGATTTGTTCGTAGGTAAGAACACATTTTGTTTTTAGGCCCACTTACGAAGTTTTTAAGGAGATTATTGTACTCACCGATGTTTTCTTAGCTGGGATTTGTTCGTAGAACAAAATCTATGAGTGCTCCAGAGCACTCTTAGGGTGGCCTATTTGTTCTTAAGTGTGACAAGTTCCCTTAATTCTATTGTCTAATGACAAATTAATATCATAGATATATATATATATATATATATATAGATATATATATATATATATATATACATATATATATATATATATATATAGATATATAGATATATACGTAGTTATATAAGAGAGAGAGAGAGAGACATGTAGATATATATGAGAGAGAGAGATGTAGATATATAAGAGAGAGAGAAAGAGATATGTAGATATATATATGAGAGAGAGAGATGTAGATATATAAGAGAGAGAGAGATATGTAGATATATATATGAGAGAGAGAGAGATGTAGATATACAAGAGAGAGAGATATGTAGATATATATGAGAGAGATATGTAGATATATAAGAGAGAGAGAGATATGTAGATATATATATATGAGAGAAAGAGAGAGATGTAGATATATAAGAGAGAGAGGGAGAGAGAGAGAGAGAGATGTAGATATATATGAGAGAGAGAGAGATGTAGATATATAAGAGAGAGAGAGATATGTAGATATATATATATATATATATGAGAGAAAGAGAGAGATGTAGATATATAAGAGAGAGAGGGAGAGAGAGAGATGTAGATATATATGAGAGAGAGAGAGATATGTAGATATATATAAGAGAGAGACATAGATGTAGATATATATATGAGAGAGAGAAAGATGTAGATATATAAGAGAGAGAGAGAGATATGTAGATATATAAGAGAGAGAGAGATATGTAGATATATATATGAGAGAGAGAAAGATGTAGATATATGAGAGAGATGTAGATATATAAGAGAGAGAGGGAGATATGTAGATATATATAAGAGAGAGAGAGAGAGAGATGTAGATATATAAGAGAGAGAGAAATGTAGATATACATATGAGAGAGAGAGAGATGTAGATATAAGAGAGAGAGAGAGAGATGTAGATATATATATATGAGAGAGAGATGTAGATATAAGAGAGAGAGAGAGAGATGTATATATATATATATATATATATATATATATATATACATATATATATATATATATATATATATATATATATATACATATATATATATATGAGAGAGAGAGAGAGATGTAGATATAAAAGAGAGAGAGAGAGATGTAGATCTATATATATATATATGAGAGAGAGATGAGAGAGATATATGTATATATATGAGATTCAGCAACTTAAGAACAGCAGGTGGGAGCAATTTGGCCGTTTAAGAACACGTCATGAATTTGAATGGACTCCTCTTAGGAAATCACTTCGGAAGAAAGATAACGGCGGCGTTTCTGGGTGTTGTTGATAAATGGCGTTCTCCTTTGCATAGTGGAGTTTTAACTCACACTTACAGATGTAGCGACCAACCGTAGTGACCGACGGTGGTTTTCTGAAGTGTTCCCGAGCCCATGTGGCGATATCCTTTACGCACGGATGTGGCTTTTAGATGCAGCACCGCCTAAAGGCATTGAAGGTCCGTAATATCATCGCTGTGAAGAAGCTAAGTTGCGATGCATCGCCACCAAGCAGGTAGTGTGATCCATTCGGGGCAGTCCAAATGTATCTGTGGCGTCCCCTGACCAACGCATGGTAAACACTGTACATCTGCCTACACTTTATGGTCCGTAATGGGAAAACAAAATGATGACAGGAGTGTTGAAGAAGAAGCATTTCCCCCCCCTGCTTGCTTTTGTGTTCTCCTGGAATAAGAGTTGGCAGGAATTACAGTTCTGGCAGCTTTTTTTGAAGGACTGGCAAGCTTTTCTGCAGCCCGGGTTAATGGGAGTATTATCTACAGAGCCAGATTCCCAGCTCCAACTGTGTGTGCGTGTGTTTGTGTATTGCATGCATGCATGCTCTGGCACGCAGTGTGTGGTCTGCCTGTGTGTGTGTGTGTGTGTGTGTGTGTGTGTGTGTGTGTGTGTGTGTGTGTGTGTGTGTCCTGGACGCAGACACCCCTGCAAATGTTTGCACGGGCTAATAGTCCACTCGTTTCCAGATGAACTTCCTGATCCGGGTGTCAAACCTTTAAAGCCAAGCAAGCGTGCAGTTAAACATTTAGTTGCACTGATGCATGAATATATCCACTCATATCTCGGAGTTCCTTATCACACTACACTGCAAAAAGTCAGTGTTCAAAAACAAGGGAAAAAAATACAAAAATGAGGGGTATTTTAATTGAACTAAGCAAAATTATCTGCCAATAGAACAAGAAAATGTGGCTTGTCAAGACTTTCCAAAACAAGTAAAATTAGCTAACCTCAATGAACCCAAAATTATCAATCAATCAATCAATCAATGTTTATTTATATAGCCCTAAATCACAAGTGTCTCAAAGGGCTGTACAAGCCACAACGACATCCTCTGTACAGAGCCCACATACGGGCAAGGAAAAACTCACCCCAGTGGGACGTCGATGAATGACTATGAGAAACCTTGGAGAGGACCGCATATGTGGGTAACCCCCCCCCCCTCTAGGGGGGGGGGGGGGGTTACCCACAAATGCACAAATTACATTAAAATAAGTATATTCTCACTAATAACAAGTGCACTTTTCTTGGTAGGAAAAACAAATGTGAGACCTTTTTGCTCAATTTGTTGAAAAATATTCTTAAATGAAGTAAATGCTAGTGCCATTATCTTGACATAATGATATACGCTCGGCATTACATTTCTTGAAACCAGCAAACTTATACTAAAAACTAGTTTATTGTTCTTAATGGAAAGGCAACAAGGCAAGCGCTTGTTACTCTCGGGGTCTCCTAGCCGCTCAGGCAAATCATATTGTCTAAAAATGCATTTTTCCATGGATAACATGACATCATCACGTCAAGTGCGTGCTCTTTCAGTCAATTAGTGCGCAAGAAAAAAAAAAAAAAAATTATATATATGTATATATATATATATATATATATATATATATATATACTGCAAAAAGTCAGTGTTCAAAAACAAGGAAAAAAATATATAAAAATTAGGGGTATTTTATTTGAACTAAGCAAAATGATCTGCCAATAGAACAAGAAAATGTGGCTTGTCAAGACTTTCCAAAACAAGTAAAATTAGCTAACTTCAATGAACCCCAAATTACCTTAAAATAAGTATATTCTCACTAATAACAAGTGCACTTTTCTTGGTAGGAAAAACAAATGTGAGACCTTTTTGCTCAATATGTTGAAAAATATTCTTAAATGAAGTAAATGCTAGTGCCATTATCTTGACATAATGATATGCGCTCGGCATTACATTTCTTGAAACCAGCAAACTTATACTAAAAACTAGTTTATTGTTCTTAATGGAAAGGCAACAAGGCAAGCGCTTGTTACTCTTGGGGTCTCCTAGCCGCTCAGGCAAATCATATGGTCTAAAAATGCATTTTTCCATGGATAACATGACATCATCGCGTCAAGTGCGTGCTCTTTCAGTCAATTAGTGCGCAAGGGGGAAAAAAAATTATATATATATATATATATATATATATATATATATATATATATATATATATATATATATATATATTAGGGCTGCAACAACTAATCGATTAAATCGATTAAAATCGATTATAAAAATAGTTGCTGATTAATTTAGTCATCGATTCGTTGGATCTATGCTATGCGCATGCGCAGAGGCTTTTAAAAAAATTTTTAAAAAAATAAAAATTATTTTTTTAAATTTTTTAAATAAACCTTTATTTATAAACTGCAACATGTACAAACAGCTGTGAAACAGTAATCAAAACAAGTATGGTGCCAGTATGCTGTTTTTAAAAAATAAAATACTGGAAAGGATAGAAATGTAGTTTGTCTCTTTTATCCGATTATTAATCGATTAATCGAAGTAACAATCGACAGATTAATCGATTATCAAATTAATCGTTAGTTGCTGCCCTAATATATATATATATATATATATATATATATATATATATATATATATATATATATATATATATATATATATATATATATATATATATATACATACACACACACACTGCAAAAAGCCAGTGTTCAAAAACAAAACAAAAATTAGGGGTATTTTATTTGAACTAAGCAAAATTATCTGCCAATAGAACAAGAAAATGTGGCTTGTCAAGACTTTCCAAAAAAAGTAATATTAGCTAACTTCAATGAACCCAAAAACACCTTAAAATAAGTATATTCTCACTAATAA
Organism: Entelurus aequoreus; assembly: GCF_033978785.1. Classification (NCBI taxonomy): domain Eukaryota; kingdom Metazoa; phylum Chordata; class Actinopteri; order Syngnathiformes; family Syngnathidae; genus Entelurus; species Entelurus aequoreus. The sequence continues at coordinate 81,565,769 of NC_084736.1, forward strand.
CAAGTGCACTTTTCTTGGTAGACCTTTTTGCTCAATATGTTGAAAAATATTCTTAAATGAAGTAAACGCTAGTGCCATTATCTTGACATAATGATATGCGCTCGGCATTACATTTCTTGAAACCAGCAAACTTATACTAAAAACTAGTTTATTGTTCTTAATGGAAAGGCAACAAGGCAAGCGCTTGTTACTCTCGGGGTCTCCTAGCCGCTCAGGCAAATCATATTGTCTAAAAATGCATTTTTCCATGGATAACATGACATCATTGTGCGTGCTCTTTCAGTCAATTAGTGCGCATATATACAGCCCGGCCCCCGGCCAACATTGTAATTTTGAAGAATTTATCTGAATGTGCATGAACTATTTCTGTTCAAAATTGTTAGAAATATTAAATGTTTAAATATTAACTGTCAGTTTACTGTACTGTGCCAACTGTACTACTATATGAGTACCTGTTTTCTATTGTTTCATTGGAAATAAAACAGCAAAGTCCATTTGGCTGTCATCTGTTTTAATTATGAGACACAATTGTGTCAAAATCATGATTTTTTTCATGCTTGAAGTAAGAAATGATGACTTTAAAAAAGTAGTTTTCTACTTGTGAGTGTTGATGACACAGCTTTGCAACAGTTGATATTCTAGTTTCAAGCATGTTTTACTCAATATAGCTCATCAAATCTCAGCAACAAGCTGTAATATCTTACTGACATCATTTAGGAGCAAAACCCTTCAAACAAGTAAAACACTCTAACATCAAATCTGCTTAGTGAGAAGAATTATCTTATCAGACAGAAAATAAGCAAATATCACCCTTATTTGACATATTTCATCTTACTTAGATTTCAGTTTTTGCTGATTAGTCACCTTGCGTATGGAAGCTAAAAAGTACTCATTGTGTTGGAGGGGCTTTAGTGGCCACAGGAACACTTTATTTAAACCCCCCGGCTAATTCTTGTCTAGACAAAGCTAGCTGTTAGTGACTCTGCGGTAAGGATTATTCTAGGCTTGTTCGCCCCACTGATGGGTGAGCAGCCCCTAAAACCTTCACCCTGCACTGGAATAATAGCAGCTGACTGATCAGGAAGGATAACGGCGCCTGCACACGTCCAGCCTGTCGGCCACAATCAGCCTTCCCTGGCGCCCGCCAGCCAAAGGGGACTCGAGTCGAGCTCAAGTCATGAAACAAACACTGAAACCACGACCGCTGTAATAGCTGCAAAAGGTGGACCCACATCATATTATATATTATATCTTTCCTGAAATAACAATGTCATATTAAAGATGACATACAAAACAAAAACAAAACAAACGTTACTTGAAAATACAACATTTTAAAACCATACAGATCCGAACAGAAACCTGAACAGCCTTAAACAAGACAATTGAGGGTTTACAACCTTACTTTTTTGAAGCTGAATATACTGAGGATGAACTGTTGCTTCAAGAAGACGGCACAAAGGAAGGGTGAAATGTTGGAGAGCAGACGGAAGCAGAGAGAGTGAGCTCGGCGTGACTTTGAGGTTATAAATGTTGAACTTGGAGCCAAGCTATTAAGACATAAATTAACGGCTTACCCAAAATAAACCGGAAAAAATGTAAGCACACGTTTGAATTCTGATTATTACTTGCTTGCATAATTGAAATCCACTTTTAAAAAGACCCCACCATTTTGACACAAATGGAATTTAATTGTCAGAATGTCATACTTGCATGCTAGTCATTTATTGGCTCAAAACTTTTGAGTATTATCTAAAGTCCTGTTTTGACCTATTTTCATTGATTAACAATAACAGACGTAGCATTAGCGTGGCTTAGCATAGTTTACCCAGTGTCTCTTTCGCTGTGCATTTTTAACGCTTGCCTGTGACATGTTGTGTCCTAGCAGAGGGAGAGGTTCTTGAGGCACAGTGACACCGGTCCCAGTTCCGTGGGCGATTGGACCCCACCGCACTCCTCCAATTTACCACCCGGTCCCTCCGGCGCCAGCCTTTCCAGACCAAGAGCGTGGAGCGTGCGCACCTTCCAGGACTTCCTCCCCCCGCTGCCGCAGCTCCATAAGAAGTGGTGCAGCTGGAACTCTACCAGCCCTTTCACCAAGCTGGTGGACAGCGTCAGTAATAATAATAATAATCATCATTTTTTGTTCCACCTTTTTCCCACTTCTCAAAATTACACACTTGACTACCATATTTTTCGGGCTATACAGCGCTCTGGTATTTAAACCCGCCCCAACCAAATTTGAGAAGAAAAAAATATTTTTACATATATTAGCTGGACTTGGACTCGGAGAAGGCATTAGACCGTGTCCCTCGGGAAGTCCTGTGGGGAGTGCTCAGAGAGTATGGTGTATCGGACTGTCTGATTGTGGCGGTCCGCTCCCTGTACGATCAGTGTCAGAGCTTGGTCCGCATTGCCGGCAGTAAGTCGGACACGTTTCCAGTGAGGGTTTGACTCCGCCAAGGCTGCCCTTTGTCACCCATTCTGTTCATAACTTTTATGGACAGAATTTCTAGGCGCAGTCAAGGCGTTGAGGGGATCCGGTTTGGTGGCTGCAGGATTAAGTCTCTGCTTTTTGCAGATGATGTGGTCCTGATGGCTTCATCTGGCCAGGATCTTCAGCTCTCACTGGATCAGTTCGCAGCTGAGTGTGAAGCGACTGGGATGAGAATCAGCACCTCCAAGATCGAGTCCATGGTTCTCGCCCGGGAAAGGGTGGAGTGCCATCTCCAGGTTGGGGAGGAGATCTTGCTCTAAGTGGAGGAGTTCAAGTCCCTCGGAGTCTTGTTCACGAGTGAGGGAAGAGTGGATCGTGAGATTGACAGGCGGATCGGTGCGGCGTCTTCAGTAATGCGGACGCTGTATCGATCCATTGTGGTGAAGAAGGAGCTGAGCCGGAAGGCAAAGCTCTCAATTTACCGGTCGATCTACGTTCCCATCCTCACCTATGGTCATGAGCTTTGGGTTATGACCGAAAGGACAAGATCACGGGTACAAAGCGGCTGAAATGAGTTTCCTCCGCCGGGTGGCGGGGCTCTCCCTTAGAGATAGGGTGAGAAGCTCTGCCATCCGGGAGGAACTCAGAGTAAAGCCGCTGCTCCTCCACATTGAGAGGAGCCAGATGAGGTGGTTCGGGCATCTGGTCAGGATGCCACCCGAACGCCTCCCTAGGGAGGTGTTTAGGGCACGTCCGACCGGCAGGAGGCCACGGGGAAGACCCAGGACACGTTGGGAAGACTGTCTCCCAGCTGGCCTGGGAACGCCTCGGGATTCCCCGGGAAGAGCTGGACGAAGTGGCTGGGGAGAGGGAAGTCTGGGCTTCACTGCTTAGGCTGATGACTCCGCGACCCGACCTCGGATAAGTGGAAGAAAATGGATGTATATTAGCTGGTGTATCTAACACAGCAGTAAAACGGCTGATCCAACAAAACAGGAGTCGTGATCATGGACCCACTGGCAGCGGAAGCTAGCTCTCCAATCAGCTAAACATACTCTAACTCCACTGTGACGTTTTGGTGAAATTACAAAACTGAAACAATACAAGAAGATTACGAAGAAAGTTAATAATATTAAAAAAGTCACTCGTAAGCGTGTTAGCATATCCGCTAATGCTAATGGCGCAAGCTTGATTACATTACAATCGCAGGTACAAACATGCATGAAAACACTCCTACAGACATTTCACATGGGATGGTTTAGTAAGTATGAATAGTTGTAGTTATATTGTAAAACTTACAAACATTGCTTGGAGTGATGGATGAAGAATCCTTTCGAGCAGAAACGTGAAAGAAAATACTTCAGGCAGGAAACAGGAAGCACGTTGTCAACCCGCAGCACCGACAATGAGCGTCCAAAAGATGGCGCCATTGCACAAACAATAACAATAACAGTGTCTTTGTCGGCATAATATGAATACTTTTACTAAAATCTGATGTAAAATGGCCAATTGCTGAAGAAAAACGAGTCTCCTTATCATTCCAGGCTCCTCCCTGTTTGGTGGCGGACAACAACAGGAAGTCCTTCTCCGATGTTCACCTGGCGGCCAAAATGGACATCAGCACCATGTCCGACTCTCCTATCAGCAACGCTTCCTATCCACTGGCTCAGGCCGCCCAAAGGCAGCGGCGTCTCAACTCAGCCAGCAACCTGCGCCGCTCCCGCTTCACAGGGCCTTGCTTCGGTCTGTTCTCTGGGACGGCCGACGCGTCAAAGTCCTCTGGACTCAGTCATGGCCAGAGTTCCCAACCGGAGCCCAACTCGTCTGCTTCCTCCATCCAGTGCCCCTTGGAGGGCGGCCAGGCTGCCAAGAGGCACGACTTCCCAGGAGAGGGCGAACACTTGCCTGTGTTTGCCATTTCCGAGGAAGAGGACCGGCAGCCTTTGGTCTTAGCTGAACACCTAACTCAAACCCCTGACACCGCCATCCTGAACGGACTAGTGCGAGAGACATTCGAGGGAAAAAGACCCACTAGCGCTACTTCCAGCCTCAGCCCTCAGAACCAGAGGGCTAGACCGGAGTGGAGGGCATGCAGGAGTCCGGTGTCAGGTGGGGTTTGTCCACTCCCTTCCAACACCACCATGACCGAGTCAAACACCATCAGTAGCTGCCAGCTGCCTCTCAGTCAGCCCGCAGTGTTGTGCATCAACCACATGTGACCAAGAAGGTCCCAAAAAGACTGTGGTGGGCCATTTCATTAAAGCCCCTTTGTTTGATCTCAAAACCTTTGACAAGAATCTACTCGCAAGTTGATTATTACTTTCTGGAATACGCGTTCTGGATGCTGCTTGATATACGCCGAGGTCCATACTGCTGTGGTGTCATGTTTTAAAAATGCTTACAACAAAGAACAGTATTTTGGATTGTACACTAAAATCCCAACTTTTAGGAGCACTTTTTTTAAACTGGGTTTATTGATCAATTTCATATATTTTGGTAAATCGTACTCCAAACACTGCACTACTTTTCAGTTATTCGTTCAATGTGAATATTGTAATATGTGTCAATACCTTTTCCATCACGTGTCGTCTTCTGACCTTTGTTTGTTTTTACAGGACTTCCAAGACTTGTTACCCAGATTTGTTCTGTAAAGTATAAATCATACATGTATCGCTTATGAACTATATATACGTTTCCTGGATTATGAAAGGGAAATCAAAATACTGTAAAGCATATACTAATGTACATTTCTAGTGAAATCTAGTTTCAAGAAAAAGAAATAGCAATCACAATAGTATTTATTAAATGAGTTGACATGGAATAATGTAAAGTTTGAATAAAGGCTGTCATTCTCATGTGTAGTACTTCAAATTTCTTACTTACTTAGACTTAGTTCCTCCCATTCCTGTTGGAACATTGGGCGACGAGTCCCCTCCATTTGTTCGGGTCACTGGCGACCCTTCTTGCTCCATGCCAGCTGACTCCCATCTCTCTCAGGTCTTCCTTGGCTGTTTGTCTCCACGTCTTCTTTGGCCGTCCTCTCTTCCTCTTTCCCCCTTCTGGCACCCAGTCCATTGCCACACTTGCCGGTCTCTCTCTTGGCAGTCGGAGTACGTGTCCAGCCATTCTCCTTCTCATGTCAGAGACTATGTCAGACAATGGTGCTACCCCTGCCCTTCTCATCACCTCTTCATTGGTGATGTGGTCTCTCCATGAGATCCTCGAGATGTATCTGAGGCACCGTCGGTGGAAGACATCCAGCTTGTTAGTAATGCTTGATGTCTTCATCCACGTCTCACAAGCATAGGTCACTGTAGACCACTGACATATAGAGGCGCAGCTTTGTGGACGTACTGAGTACATATTTCAAATATGATGAAATCATCAGCTCCATTTAGTTTCACTGATGAGCTGTGTTCCCATAGGAGTCCTTCATTCTTTCTTAACCTAGGGCTCCTCTGGGTACTGCAAACGTGTTTAATGGCGCTCGCTTGTAATAAAGCAACTTTTTTGTTCAGCAAAGCATCTCGGACGGCTCTTTTGATCCAGCTGCACTGCCGTGTTGCCCTCCTGCCTGGGAGGCGGTGACAAGACCAGAAATACACTTCAGTGGATTGCACCCTTCGGGTTGGGAGAGATGTCTTGACCCAGGTGAAGTAGTTCAAATCTTGGGATTTTGTTCACGATCGAGGGACGGCGACAGCATAAGATCAATAGATGAGTTGGTACAGCAACTGCAGTAATGTAACAAAGGCTGAGCCACAAAGTAAAGCTTTACCGTAATGCCGATCCATTCCTGACCTACTGTTAAAAGCTTTGGGTAGTGGCCGGAAGAGCAAGATCAAACAGCCGAAATAAATGTACTTCTTTGTCTCAGTCATCCGGGAGTAGCTCAGAGCGGCAAGGCTGCTCCATCGCATTGAGAGGAGCCAGTTGAGGTAGCTCGGCAGGAAAGGATGCAACAAAACATCTAGTGAAAGTATGCTGGAGACGTTTGGCAGAGTCTCGTTTGTCGAGTCTTCAACTCAGACCTCCGGCAGAACTTCACTTGCATGTCGGGGGAGTCGGAATGGGCTGAACTTCATGCTTTTGTTACTGAAGAAGCTCATCTAAAATGTAGTCACAAGATTGTCACAAGTTTAGGCCCTTTACCAGGACGAAGTTGGGCGGTGGAAGAAATACCTTGAGGCTCTTCTTTGCTGACATCTTTCTTAAGAGGAAAAGTCTAAAGGACGTGAATACAGACATGTCCACCACTGTGGCTGATGAGGTAGGCCCTGGAGGTGTGAGAGATTCACCATGAAGACCTTCAGCTCTAGATGTTGTGGGACTGTCCCTCTAATATTGCGTGGAAATTAGATACAGCACCTCTGGATTGGCAGACTGGAGTGGCGGTCCTGCTTTTCAAAAAGGGTGGGTTCCAACGACAGGAGATCACACTCCTGAGCCTCCATGGGAAAGGAGGTGCAATGTGATTTGTGTCCTGGTCATGGAACACTGTAACAGCTCTATGCCCGACCGAGAGTACTGGAAGGTTCCAATGATGCCTTGCCAGTTTCTGTTCATTATTGTTTTCAAGAGTATTGAGGGTATTTAGTTTTGGGGCCATCAGATTTTGTCTCTATTTGCAGACACCCCAACTGTGAAGCACCTCCCAACCTCAGGCCACAGTTCTCAACTTTAAAAAGTTGGAAAGTCTTGAAGCGGGGTGTAAGTTTCTCAGGGTCTTCTTTACAAGGAACATGGGCTCGGCAAGTGGACTGGTGCAGTAATGTGTTTGCTGGATCGGACCAGAGTTCTTTCTCCACATCGAGAGGAGCCAATTGAGGTGGCTTCTGAGACGCCTAAGTGGTGAGCTGTTCCAGGCAAATATTCATGGTTACTTTTCATGCTTTTGCCTTTCAAATGATCCATTAAAAATATTTTATTTTTCTATTGAGTGACCATGCATGTTTCTTTTCACTGGTTGAAAAACAAACAAGGAATAAAAGCCGAGACAAGACCGATAGTTCCAGTTTTTAATGCAATTTCAAAAAGGCAAACCGGATCCACATGCATGTCAAAGACCATCTTACTTTTGTTAGTACAGCACATTTATTTTGTGTGCCTTCTAGTCTACATGCATCTAACTGGACCTGATGGCACAGCATAAACCAAGTGCTTGCATAAAGTTGCTGACATCACAGAAGACATGAAGGCACCTCTGAAGCCTACTTCCTAGGGAGGCGCTTACGAGGTAGAATGAACTCTGCTTCCACCCGGTGTTGTTCAGACTTTTACACACAAAGTGAGTAAATGTTTGCGTTAGTATACAACATCCTGTCTCCTGGCAAATGCAAAGTACTACTCCAAAGCCTCTTTAATACCAATTCCTGATTGGAGCGGCTTGGTACTGTTGTTGGCTTAGAGTGCCCGGATCTCCAGTGGGGAATAATTAAAACTCAGTCCTTCTGTCGGGGGATCGACTGGACTTGTGTAGGGGGTCTGAGCTGCTATGGAATGCTAGAATGGTCCTTACACCATGACTAAGGGGGTAAAAAAAACAAAAAACTTTAACACCTAAAGTCATTTAAACCCCTGGGCAGAGGAAAGAAAATGCTCATTCAAAACAGGCTGGACCAGGACTGTTGACTACTGCCACTAAAACTAAAAAACAACAAAAGAATAAATTACAAAATATGACTACCTGCATTCCAGAACACTACATACTCAACTTTTAGAAACAACCTGAATGAAGACAAATGTGACAAACATTTCAAATAGTCCATGCAGGATTCACTAAGACTGTTTAACAGTTTCTTCATATGCACCAGCAGTTCTACACACCAATTAAAGTGACCAAAAGGACAAAACAAACACTGACTTTCTTTTTTATCGCATAAAGCCTTTTGTATCTATCATCCACAACTTAAAAACAACAAATGAGGGCTTGGGCTACTTTTTTTAAAGAAAGAAATGACATCGAAATGTGTGCACAAGTGCCCTTTATCTTTTTTTAATACGACACTTTTACAGTAGCATTGTTTACCTGAGAAACCAGAGAACACCTAAACTAACAACCTATCGGCTGCCCCCCTATAAAGGGAATTGAAAAGACATATTTGCTAAATAATCACATCTTGCATGGTAAGCAAAGTGGCAAAGTTAACTACAACTGCTAAGTATAGCAGTGTTTCCCACTCATCTATTTGCATTTGTTTTATTTTCTATACAGTCACAAATAAGTAAGTAACCAGATTTTTTCATTATTGTGAAACAATTATTTTTGCTTGTATTCCGACACGTGACTTCTTGCCAAAGTGAAAACCAGTGGTGGTCAACCAAGCCAAGATGGCTGTTGTACAGCAAACTATCTGAGTACAAAGAGGCAATATAACAACTATGCAATATAAAAATAGATCCCTATACTTTATCAAAATAAGATTTTTCGAGTGATATCAAGGATTCGATCGCATTCTCAGGCAAAACGATTGTTCTCCAGACACCAATCTACAGGACAAAACAGATGGAAACTTGGAAAAGCGTGGAGGTCTACAACTTCTTTGTGTGTGGCTGGGTCAAGGAAATTGGCATCGAGATTATCTTAGATAAATATGCATCGTTTTTGCTCAGGTAAGTTCACATTTCGTGATTTTACTTTGCATCTACAGCAATGGTTGTTGCTGTTGCAGGCGCCGTTTATGAGTAGTGTAATTTCCCCGTCTTTATCAAAATATAACTACAGATGTCAACATTGTGTATGTGCTAAAAGCCTAATTTTTGATTGCTGCCTTTGGTAAAAGCTTAACTCGTTTAGGTTTTTGCTGACATTTGCTTTTTTTTTATGGAGACTTGCCAAATTGGTGCTTTTCGAAACACTCGTAGCAAATACAAATAATATCAAGATAATACTTAAATGGGAAATAACAAACATTAACAGTATATCTATCAAACCTTTAACGGAGTGATCACTGCAAACTCACACATTGTTTGACTTTGCTCCCTTAGACTAGAGCAGACCTGGGCCCGTTAAGCTTTTCAATCTGGCCTGCCGGACATTCCCAAATAATTTTTTTTAGATATAATGATGTGCAATGATGTTTTCTAATGACCGTAAGTCTTGAATAGTACAAAGTATTTCAATGGTTGGAATCTGCGCTTTTGCAAGATATACTAGTCACTATGGTAATCTAATTAGTTACTATGGTAATCTAATTAGTTACAATGGTAATCTAAATCACTGCAGCTGTGTCAGGGACAGACGCGTAAGGAGATTTTTACAACAAAGTTCTAAAGATTAGTCATATATCAGATGTATCAGATTGTAGGTGGGGTTTGTTTTTACCCAGTGCATTCATATTTCGCTTTGTTTGTTGCATTTTTGTTGCCTTTCGCTTGATTGTAAAATATGTCAATGGAGAGGGGGTGTGATGCTCATATGTTGTCAATATTCAGTGTTTTATCCTTCATAGTTAATATTGTAAATTCCACATTCTTTATTTTCACGTACATTCTGGGTGTCTCATTCAGTAAAAAAATGTAAAACTCTTTTTTTAAGGTGGTCTGTGATAATGTTTTTAGCATTCAGACATTATTGTGAGGTTTTGTATTAGTGTTCCTAAAAATAGATATACCGGCCCCCCAGACACATTCTTTTCTCTAAATTTGGCCCCCCGAGGCAAAATAATTGCCCAGGCCTGGACTAGAGTGTGAGCTGCATGCTTTTCTCGTCGTCTCATAAAATCTTGCGCTCTTCCGCCCTTTTTGATTACCTCTTGAGAAACGTTTATCCTTTCCGCGATTTGAACGGTTCGTACAGCCAAAAACAACACAGGCATAGGGCTTTTTTTTTTTTCTTCCAGAAAGGCTAAATGGTGCCGAGTACCCATTGAAAACCGAGCAAGATTGACCACCACGTGTATTGACTGGGCGGGATGAGACGTGTTTTGTACTAAAACAGATTCACGGACAAAATATTAGTTCGAGGGTATTTTTTAGTGGAAAATAACTATTTTAATATAATTAAAAACATACATTTTTGTATCTTCCCAACTGTGCTTCAACCAAGATTCGATCCTGGTACAAAGGTCTTTTAAGAGGAGCACCAACATTGTGTGCCACAGGAGTCACTGTGATATAAAATGGGAACTGGCGGAATCGCCAATGTCAGAACTCCAAGAGTTCAGGAATACTTTTGCGGTAAACTTTCACACGTATTTATAACTTGACATTAAAAATGCACTTTTTCCACGCAGAACAGTGCGTGTGCCAGGTTTAGGGAGTGGTTAACGCTGCCTCTTAACACAACTCATACGCACCCAGTCTGCCTATTTTATTGTTATATTCAGCAAGTATTGAGACAAGGTTTTTCATTACGCCCATTGGGTTGAGTTTTTCCTTGCCCTGATGTGGAATCTGAGCCGAGGATGTCGTCGTAGCTTGTGTAGCCCTTTGAGACACTTGTGATTAAGGGCTATATAAATAAACTTTGATTGAAACTTTGAGACTAATCTAGATATTTGGGGTGCAATGTAAATGGAGTCATATTCAGATTTTTTCGCGAGTGCATTTTCCATTTTGGCACAGAATTCCCACATATTACAAGGGAAAGAAAGGAAGTGTTTCTTGCATTGTGCTTACAGGTCACCTCCACAAGTGCATTACCTCAACTGTGAAAAGGTGAGCCATGGAAGTGTGCAGCTCAGCCTCTGACAAGCGGAAGTCATATTTAGCGACAGTGCTAATTTGCTAATTTCACATCACCCAGCTTTTATTTAAACAGATTGCAGTCTTGTGGGATTTCTTATTGATTGTACTTGTTGATGTGTTCAGCAAAGGAAATGGATGTGATTATTATCATTATTTGATCACAACAATTTTGCCTTTGCTCTAAAGCATTAAATCTGGATATTTATGCAGAGTAAAAAGTACAACAGAGGCACATCTCACTGATGCCTCCACAAAACAGTTATGGTAAGTTTGTATCTTGCCCGAAACGCATCTAACGAGTATCAATATTTATTAACTATTCTTTAACATGCTAATAATTTGCATACAACTAAAATATGCACGAAGGAGTCCCTAAAATATCGCACTAAGTTACATCCCAAACTATTCATTACGCAGTCTGCCTAGATCAAAACAGCAAAGTAAAGTTTTACAAAAATATATATGAAAAGTTGGCGAGAATGTTTTTGTTTGCGCTATAAAGTGCATACTAGCACTACTTGATTCAGCCCAATGCCGTGTAAGAGTTCACTATTGGTTTCGTGTTTGTGTACATAATAATAGGGGACTATTAGTCACCACAAGCAGGTGAGATTGGGTCTCCATTGTGTTGCCAGCCCAGCAGACGCTTTTGTTGGCTCAGCTCTTGAAACGGGTCTGCTCACATATGTGGTTGAATTTCCTGAAAACAAGACGTATCAGAAATAAGTACACACCCTCTGATGGATCATGTTTAGCCAGGACAGATGAACCCACAGGCAGGGGACTTGTCCTGGCTTGTCCACATGACAAAGACACATTGCGACAATGGCTCCATCTAGCGGTAAAATACATTAATAGCATGTAGTAAACCAGTTGTTGACATCGAAATCATTAATCCTTAACTGAATTACACTTCTGCATTTTGATTAATCGTGATTAATTGCAGTAAATTACTTGCTTGCATAATTCATAGTAACTTTTGTCATATTTTGTCACTTTAATGCACTTTTTTTTGCTCAAACAGTTGAATTTAAAGTTCTGTCAGGATGTATTTTGAAGTGAAATATGACCTCTTAAGGCCCAAGCTGTTTGTTTACATGCTTTTTTTAAAATTTCTCTTTGCTATTTGGGCTTATTGGACCCTAATTAGAATAAAAACTAAGAATCATCTTTTGATATGATGTACTTAAGTCCATAAGTAACAAACGTGTACTTCATGTTTTATTGACATGCTAATTCTTATTTTTACACTTTTTTCCCCCCAAATTCCATTGTATGTTATACTCTCCTGACACCACCAGATGGCAGTATAAGTGTCCACATAAGCGGCCATAAGACCCCAATTCAGTAGTGTACACAATTTTGGAAAAAAGAGCTAAAAGGTGCTGTCCACGCATGTGGCCACTAAGCCTTTAAGCAGTGGTTCTTAACCTTGTTGGAGGTACCGAACCCCACCAGTTTCATATGCGCATTCACCGAACCCTTCTTTGGAGAAAAACATGATTTTTTTCTTAATTTAATCTTAATTTATAAATATGAATCATGAAATGATGTTATTATATTAAAGAAATACTAATCAATATATTTTTTTACAAACAGAAAGTTAAAGGAATGTACACATGATCCCATGTTTACATCTCATTGTGCAACATGTGAATGTTTTAGTGGGAACTAAATGCGATATCTGAAAGGGGTACAAATTATTTCCAAAGCAGGACCTCCACCCAGACATACAATACTAGTACACAGCTCATGAAAAACAATATTTTTTGTTATTGTCATTGTAAGTGGGCCAAAACACTTATATTAGAAAATATGGAAATGACTGCTGTCATTTGATTATGATAATAAAACATTTAACTTGTTATTTAGTCAGGTTTGGGACAGGTGTGGCCTTAGTGTGCACGTCTGACGTCGCTCACATGCATGTGCTCCACTGAATGCTCAAGAAGTTTTTGCGTTTGCTCACGCAAATGGAAAATTAGAGGGAACATTGTTTGGGGGTTTCCATAATACGCCGATAGGGAGAAGTTTTTATTTACACGATGAGTCGGGTGTGTCTTGACCTCCGCGGCGGAGGCTCCGCCGAACCCCTGAGGCCGACTCACCGAACCCAGGTTAAGAACCAGTGCTTTAGAGGTTCATCTTTGCACCGAGGTATGCATTGATCTGATCACCATACAACAAACTGAACAGCCTTTCAGGTAACCATCCATGGTTAAGGTAAAGGAGCATAACAAATGATCGATTTATCTGCAGTTATACAGTCATGGCCAAAAATATGGGCACCCCTGCATTTCTTGAAGTGGATCGAGGTTCTTTATCCACAATTCAAACAATCCTTTGTTGCAGTCTTTCATCAATTTTTCTCTTCCGTCCATGTCCAGGGAGGTTAGCTACAGTGCCAGGGGCTTTAAACTTCTTGATGACACAGTAACATTTAAATCTCTTGAGATGGACTTGTAGCCTTGAGATTGTCCATGCTTTTCCACAATCTTGGCTTCTCAAATCTTCAGAGTTATTTGCACTTCCTTCTTGTCTCCATGCTCAGTGTGGTACGCACGACACAAAGGTCGAGTAAACTTTTCTACATTTTAACAGGCTGCAAGTGTGATTTCTATATTGCCAGCACCTGTTACTTGCTACAGGTGAGTTAAATTACAAAATAAAAGAGCATCAAATGCTTAGAATACAACTATTTCTTAAACTTTTGAAAAGATGCCAATAATTTTGTCCAGTCCATTTTTGGAGTGTAAAATAATGTCAGATTTGGCTTTTTGTGGGTTTTTTTTGTGTTCCAATGCAAACAAAAGAAATAAACATGTAAATACCAAAGTATTTGTAATTTCAACAATTTTCTGGGAGAAGTGGTGCATTATCTGACAGAAATGCAGGGGTGCCAATATTTTTGGCCATGACTGTACATAATGAATGCGACAATTGTTAATCGCATTTGTGCTGCTCACTTTGACAGCCCTACTTTTAATAATAATAATAATAATAATAGTAATAATTAGAGATGTCCGATAATATCGACTGCCGATATTATCGGCCGATAAATGCTTTAAAATGTAATATCGGAAATGATCAGTATCAGTTTAAAATGCCGCTGTACGGAATAGTACACGGACATAGGGAGAAGTACAGAGCGCCAATAAACCTTAAAGGCACTGCCTTTGCGTGCCGGCCCAGTCACATAATATCTATGGCTTTTCACACACCCAAGTGAATGCAAAGCATACTTGGTCAACAGCCATACAGGTCACACTGAGGGTGACTGTATAAAAAACTTTAACACTGTTACAAATATGCGCCACACTGTGAACCCACCTCAAACAAGAATGACAAACACATTTCGGGAGAACATCCGCACCGTAACACAACAGAACAATTACCCAGAACCCCTTGCAGCACTAACTCTTCCGAGACGCTACAATATACACCCCTCGCTACTCCCTACCCCCCACCTCAACCCCGCCCACCTCAACCTCCTCATGCTCTCTCAGGGAAAGCATGTCCCAAATTCCAAGCTGCTGTTTTGAGGCATGTTAAAAAAAAGAATGCACTTTGTGACTTCAATAATAAATATGGCAGTGCCATGTTGGCATTTTTTTTCCATAACTTGAGTTGATTTATTTTGGAAAACCTTGTTACATTGTTTAATGCATCCAGCGGGGCATCACAACAAAATTAGGCATAATAATGCGTTAATTCCACCACTGTATATATCGGTATCGCTTGATATCGGAATCGGTAATTAAGAGTTGGACAATATCGGAATATCGGCAAAAAAGCCATTATCGGACATCTCTAATAATAATAATAGATTTTATTTGTAAAAGCACTTTACATTGAGCAAACAACCTCAAAGTGCTACAGTGCATTAAAAAAAAACAAAAAAACTAGAACAGTCTAATAGTTAGAACTAGCACACATATATCTAAAAAAATAGCTTTTTTAAAAAGAAGGGTTTTTAAGCCTTTTTTAAAAGTAATGAATTAATACCTTTATTCATGTCATCCCAAGTAAAAATTGCATTCTTTTATCCCATTTTGTTTGCAGTTTTGATGAGAGGAAGATGACAAAACATTAAAATAGTTTATATAGCTCTACTTAACTCTATGTTTTCCTATATTTTATATTAATATTGCACAAGAAAAAAAAAATTCAGTCAAATTATAAAGCTTTTTTTCTTCTTAGTCACATTGCATTTGTGGCATTAACCATCTTGAAAATGTTTTGCTTTGCCCTTAAAAAATGTATTTGCTGCAGATCTGGAGGCTAACTCTCCTGAAGGAATCAATAAAGTACTATCTATCTATCTATCTATCTAAACAAAAATATATGCATCCATTTAATAAATGCAGAAAGGTGACGTCAAATTGTATATGAAAGACTTACGTTGCATGGTGGGCCTTCACCTGTGTACGACAGTTGCGTCCCCAGTAGCAGTCGGGACGAGACAATACTGCAGCTAGGAGGGGAACCAGATATATTATATTATATATTAGCACCTGTGGAATTCAAATTTTAGTAGTAAAGACAAAAGTATAATCACATTGTCAAGGTAACAAAGTAGTGTAGGCGGAAAACATCTTTACAAACACATAAAAGGGCTGTGAGTTGAGTTGTATACAGTTAGAGTTCCAAGCTGTACACTGACTACTCTCCATCTAATCAGTTTGAGATTAAAACTAAGCTTAATATTGTATATTAACCACCATTGTCAATGGCAGGCCTTCCGCATCTGCTAGTATCTTTTAATATTGAAATGATGTCAGTTCATATCTTCTATCTAATTTTTATGTGACCTGTCTAAACAGAGACCGCACTACAACAAGTACTTTGGCCCATCTGACCTGGTAGATCGGACGCAGGGATATTCTGTCTGTACTTGTAGGCCAGCTCCTTGAAGACCATCAGGCCACAACACACACACAGGACGGAATTGGCAGAGATACGACGATCTGAGAAGACGGGACAACACACAATGTGGTGACTTTACTTAACATAAAAATAATGTTTCAAGGGCTCACCTGAAAGGCAATACTTCCCCTGTTCTATGTCATGAACAGCCTCCTTGAGCAGATCCATCCAGGTCTTCCCTCTGGAAGACAAGTAGTTCTGGTGGAAGGATACAAACAAAGCAGATGCAGATTTTATCCCAGCATTATTCTACAACATCAGTCCTGAAAGAGCCTGTAAGTACTGACTATAAGGGGGATCCCTTCCTCCTGCTCCTCCTCCGATTTGCATCAAAAAGTGCATATACAATGTCAATCAATAAATGACAGGGCGCTTTATATGCAACATAACCTCTAAAAAAATCCTAGCCACATCCTGCTCAGTCCCTGACTAGAATATAATGGCATATTTCACAGGAAAAACTCATTGTTCCCGTTAGTGCACATACATTTTTTGTCAGGCTGATTAACAGTCCTATGAGATCCAAATCGGGTCGGTAAAATTTTAGAAAGAGTGCAAATGTACGTGTTAACTGTGTTGAATTGGGACCCTGGAGGTCGACTGCTGCTATGAAGCGCTGCCAGCCGTCCATCACCCCGAAGGGGAATCAAATGGTGGTGAAGGCCTGGGGTGGGGGAGGGTGTGTGTGTGTGTTTATGCCCATTGTCGTGGGTGTGTTGATGTAGTGTCCATAGGCGTGGGGCCGTTCTGCATGCAAGCAAAAGTTTGACTCCAGGAGGAGGAGAGAGGGAGGTCAAAAGTGTCCATCATTGAGGAGTCCTTGGGGGGGATGCTGTCAGAACAGCCTGCTCCTATTGTTGCAGCGTCAAGGCCATTCGAGGGAGTCAAATCGTAGATTAGGATTTTTGTTTTTCCGCGAGCAGACATTTTGAATTTGTTATTTTGCACTAAAACATGTTTTTTGGTAACGATTTATTTCCCATGAATTTGTTTAAGTACAAAACATGCAGGAAATTAAATTAAAATGTTATTAAAAAATTATATAAATCATTCAGCATGAATAGACAATTTAGTGAATTTTTTTTTTGGAATGAGGGAATGTAGGGGGCCTCAAATTTTAATTTTGCTTAGGGCCCCCTATTTAGCCAGAGGCGGCCCTGCAGACCAGGGGCCTCATGTAACAAGCTTGCTTATGCACAAGGCATAGATGTATCAAGATTGCGCTGCTTCACGGCAACTTAATGGTACGTACAATTCTACAGGCTGTGGATACTTTGGCGACATTCAGAGGTGGTTGTTTGCATTTTTCCACTACATTTGATTTCAACAATGTCAAAAAGATTGAGGCAAGAACACAATATTAACTTTTTCGCCAATGCGGCATGGCGTAGTGGGTAGAACTGCCGTGTCAGAAACCTGAGGGTTGCAGGTTCGCTCCCCGCCTCTTGCCATCCAAAGGACACTTTAATACATCTGAATTCTTACTGAGTTAGGTACTTTTCTGGATTTCAAAGTACATCTATTTTTAGTAGGAACGCCATGCAACTCTAGTTACATGAAGCCCCAGGTACTCATTAGGTGTTACAAAGAGCTGGCCGGTGTTGGAACAACAAGCTAATTTCACAGAATCCCAAATGAGTATATGGGAAACAGTCTTGTGATTAAGAACAAGGAAATTTAAAACTGTTAATACAAATAAACGTTACCTTGAGGATCTCTGATTCGTAGTTATTGTTGTTCAGCACACCGTCCAGACATTTGTCAGTCAGGTTAAGCTCTGCAAGAAAATAAGCGGGCATTACTTCTGAACCGTCAAACGGCATGTTGCCGATTGTTACATTGATATATTGTCAACAACATACATACCACTGAATCGAGCCAGGCAGCCTTGACAGCCAATCCTCGGACATCCCCAATAAATGTGACAGAAAGAACGCTGGCACTGCATACCTGTCAAAATACAACATCATGCGGCGGTGGCTATGCAGCACAGCAAATTCACAATACTATACTCAAATGATATTACTACACATACACAGTGGCTATAAACAGTAAAACGCCCAGTAAAATCAAGTTCAAATTCATGCAAAATAGTCTGTACAATTCTTCTGATGAATAAAGTACGGCAGTCTATCCTCGCTGCACCCGGCTGGAAGGCGGACAGACACACTAACTTTTAATATTCACATCTAGGTGCTGGAGCACATCAAATCAAATCAAATCAACTTTATTTATAAAGCACATTTAAAATGTACCACAGGGGTAGCCAAAGTGCTGTACAATGGGCAGGTTAAAAGATAATACGAGAACCGAGCAAACACAACACAACACAAACAGAACACGATAAAAAATAAATAAATAAAATATAAAAACATAAAAACAGGTTCACAGCAGGTGTATTATGGGGCGCCATTGCAGGATGGATATCACTCAGTGTTAAAAGCCATGGAATAAAAGTATGTTTTTAAGAGAGATTTAAAAACAGGAAGAGAGGAGGCTTGTCTATCACTAAGAGGTAGGTCGTTCCAGAGCTTGGGAGCAGCAGCGGCGAAAGCTCTGTCACCTCTAAGCTTCAGCCTTGTGTCCGGGACCGTCAGTAGCAGCTGATCGGCTGATCTTAGGGATCGGGTGGGGCAGTAAGGCTGAAGGAGGTCGGAAAGATATGTTGGCGCGAGGTTGTTTAGACATTTAAAAACAAATAAAAGGAGTTTAAAATTGATTCGGTAACGCACAGGGAGCCAGTGAAGGGACGCTAATATAGGGGTGATGTGCTCACGTCTGCGGGTCTGTGTTAGCAGACGAGCAACAGAGTTCTGCACGAGCTGCAGGCGGGCGAGGGAGGCCCGGCTAATGCCTACATACAGGGCATTGCAGTAGTCTAAACGAGTCGAGATAAAGGTGTGGATTAATTTCTCGAGATCATGTCCTGATAGAAGCGGTTTCACTTTCGCTATTTGGCGTAATTGATAAAAGCTTTTTTGTACGACGCTGCTGATTTGTTTTTCGAATTTAAAATCTGAGTCGAACTTTACCCCCAGGTTTGTGACGCAGTCGCTGAGATACGGGGTCAGAGTGCCGAGGTCAACGTTGGGGGATGGGGAGCGACTTGGACCGAACAATATAACTTCTGTTTTGTCTTCATTTAGGCTCAGGAAGTTAGCTGAAAGCCAGGCTTTGATGTCGTGCAGGCAGTCAATAAGACGTTGAACCGTGTTATTTTGTGCCATGGGAAAATAAATCTGGCAATCATCGGCATAAAAATGAAATGCAATATCGTACTTCCTAAAAATAGAACCAAGGGGGAGAAGGTAAAGCGCAAATAAGATTGGGACAAGGATTGAGCCCTGGGGAACCCCATGTGGTAAAGGAGCTGTGGAAGACATAAAACTGTCTATTTTTACACAAAAACTCCTGTCGGTTAGGTACGACCGGAACCGGCGCCCTTAATGCCCACACAGTTCTCAAGACGAGAACATACACATCCATCAGAGTCGTGTATGGAGAGAGTATGACCAACCCGTTTTCAGGCAATCTCAATGATTGGTCAAAAGGCACTCACATGACTCTAGGTCGTCCCACATGGAGTGCCATAAGTCTTAAGACTTGTGGCACTCGAACCCGGGTGTGATTTTTGAACATTTTACCGACTTTTCTCACTTTTCTCCCTGCCTTCCCGTGGGACTTTGCTGGGCGCGTTTTGGACACTTTGGGCATCCCGGCCAGCGGCGGGACTTGTGGGACTCGAACCTGGGTAGGTATTTTGAAAATTTTTGGGATTTTTGCCGACTTTTACAACTTTTATCCCCCCTCCCTGTGGGACTCGGCTGGGTGTGTTATGGACATACCGGTACTTGCGCGGCCATACATAAGATTTTATGTTAGAGTGTTTTACTTGTTTTAAGGGTTTTGGTCCTAAATGATCTCAGTAAGATATTACAGCTTGTTGCTGAGATTTGATGACCTATATTGAGTAAAACATGCTTGAAACTAGAATATCAACTGTTGCAAAACTGTGTCATCAACACTCACAAGTATAAAACTACTTTTTTAAAGTAATCATTTCTTATTTCAAGCATGTAAAAAAAATCATGACTTTGACACAATTGTGTCTCATATTAAAACAGATGACAGCCAAATGGACTTTGCAGTTTTATTTTCAATGAAACAATACGTACTCATATAGTAGTACAGCTGTTATTAGTGTGAATATACTTATTTTAAGGTATTTTTGGGTTCATTGAGGCTAGCTAATTTGACATGTTTTGGAAAGTCTTGACAAGCCAAATTTTCTTGTTCTATTGGCAGATAATTTTGCTTAGTTCAAATAAAATACCCCTAATTTTTGTATTTTTTGTTTTTGAACACTGACTTTTTGCTGTGTGACCACTTTTTTATATTTTAGGGGAAGCTGAGCTTCCTTTGCATTCTTAGAGCAATTGCCACTGTTTGAGACTGTACTCATGTTTAGAGACTCTGTACTTGTGTCGCTTGATGTCTGCGATGAACAGCGAGACCTAAAGCAGGCCTGACGTCACAAAAAGCTCCACTGGGTATACCTCGGATATATTTAAGTACATCCACATCGCAGACATGCTGCTCCCGCTCCAGACAACCGTGCACGTCTTGGTTACGTCATCACATCATCCTGTTTTGGCAGTACTGTTTCGATAATCAGTCTTTTTTCGGTGCATCACTTGTCAATAGTGGGCAAATAATAGGCACTATTTATATCCATCGGTACATAAAATTACTTAGATTAGTTTTCATGTAAAGGTGTGGCGGCTTTTATTTTGCTGTGGCAGGCCGCAACCATCAATTACATGGAGGGGAAACCCTTGCTTTTTGAAATGAAGTTGACACACTCACATTGCTGCTGACTGACCAGCTCGGCCCGTCTGTCAGGCATCGGCTGCAAACAGCAGGTGCAGATAAGATGGCAGCCTTGAGGAGGGCAGCGGTACTCCTGAGAATCTGCAATAGATAGATAGGTCTTTATTGTCATTGCACAAGTACAACGAAACTTTGTTTTCAGCACAAACCCGTTCAAGATTAGACAAACAAACAGTGTACAGGGTTACAGAACAGGAACGCTGATGGGTCGCCACAAGGCGCCCCGTAAAAGATGGGGAAAAAGGTAAAACGCTGGGGAAGGATGAGTAAAAAAAATACAATCTAGACTGGGCTCCTAAGGGGGCCTAGTCTGGAGTGGGAAAAAACCTCCATAGCAAAGCACACATACATATTACAACGTACATCTCGAGATATCTAGCAACAGAGGGGAGGGAGTGCGGGGTCATGGTGGTAGGCCGCAGCTCTCAGGCGCTGACCATCCTTTCATCACCACTATGGGATTTGCGCCGAGGGCATTGGGGTGTGTATGTGTGGTGTATATATTTTTGGATGCATGTGTGTGTGTAAGCCTGCAGTGTGTCTCTGTTCCGCGGCCTTGATCTTGTGCAGTCGCTAGTCCAAAGTCAACAACAACAACAGGTGTGTGTCCATGAGAGACAAGAAGGGAGTTTGTTGTGTCTTTGCTGCACTGTCCTTCGGGAGAGTCTCGAAGCCAGGGAAACAATCCAAGTTAGAATGTTTTGTATGCGAGTGAAAATAAAATGTGCTTTTCACTCTAAATTGTCTATGACTGGTCCTCAAATTCATCCTGCGGGGCAGACAGTCCAATGTTATCCAAATCACAAGAGTGTCCACAGTTCTTCCCGCATCCTCCAATCATTTGTGGAAGCTTTGGGGTAGTTTGAAGACTGCCAGCAACTTCCAATTTTTCGACACACCAGAGCAACGCTTACTCCAATCAGCAGATGTCCTGTTGTCATAATTCCGAATAGGTAGACATCTTCACGTCCTCGACAGAAAAGGGTCGCCAGGCACGCGGCACTCCTTCTTCTCCCAAGAGTCCGTCGTGTGTCCAGCAACAACCGCTCCGTCACGACAAGCAGGTTCCCCCAAACCCAAGATCTCGTCAATTTCGTTGAGGCCAGTTAAATAGTTCCAAAGTTTAGATTTGGAGAGCAGTGCAAAAAGAGGCAACAAGAAAGTTAAGACAAGACAAGACAAAGAAGCAAGCAGGAGAGATAAGGGAGAGGGAAGGGGAGCGTCCACCCTCGATGAGTGCCGGAGAGAAAAGCAGTAAAATAACCTGACAATTTAGCAGAAAGCAGATAGCTCCATATTTGAATTAAACACTAAACTGTTAGCTTGGTAGTTTTTTTCCCATCTTAGTTAATAGTTACCTGGTAGGCTGTCCGAAGATGTTGAGGGCTCTTCCCCTTTAGGCTTTGCAGAACCTTCATTGGTGTTTAGTTTGAATGGAGGTGGAAGAGGAGGCATAGATGATGGTGCTGGCAGAACCGGAACCCAGTAGTTTGAGCCTGTCGCAAACAGCATCTGATTGAGCTCCTTCCTGTAGCCAGGACACTGTCTGCACATCACCAGAGGCTGACTAGGGAAAAACCAGCAAAAACATAAAAACATTTTAATAATCGTTCTCCACAGTGTATGAGAAGCAGTGGCTGTTCTAGGTTGGAGTGGTTTTGTCCATTTTTAACCCATAAATATGAATCCCCCCGGCCCCCCATCCCTGTGGTGCACCCTAGACGATACTATCCTTAGCCCACGTGGCCCATAGCTAAAACCGCCACTGATGAAAAGTAATATTTACAACCATTACATTTACCGTAATTTCCAGACTATAAGCCGCTACTTTTTCCCCTCGTTCTGGTCCCTGCGGCTTATACAACGGTGCGGCTTATATACGGCCTGTTCTTCTCCGACACCGACGAAGAGGATTTCGGTGGTTTTAGTACGCAGGAGGAAGACGATGACACAATGATTAAAGACTGACTTTTCATATACCGGTAGGCTGCTTATTTTGATAACGTGCAGGCGAGCACTTTGTACCGTTGTATTATTTGTACTCTGCATGAATATTGTTCGCCATGTCAAAGATGTGAAAGTTTGATTGAATGATTGAAAGATTTATTGTTAATAAATGGGACGCTTTGCGTTCCCAAACAGTCATCTCTGTCCCGACAATCCCCTCCGTGGTAGCAGGAACCCCTATATACTACGGTAATTACACATCAAAACCCTGCGGCTTATAGTCGGGTGCGGCTTATATATGGAGCAATCTGTATTTTCCCCTAAATTTAGCTGGTGCGGCTTATAGTCTGGAAATTACGGTAGTTCTAAATACATCTGTCAAGCTGTAACTTCTGTTACTTTATTTATTTGCCCAAAGTCGTAATGTCTTCAAATGTACACTTGAGTTGTTTTTATTGTGATTTTATCAGTTAGAATATATTATGAATAGGTACAATTTAGTATCTGGAAACCAGGTCCATAAGCAAATATGAACAACAATACTGAGAAGAAAGTCCAGTTAACACTAGAATGACACACTGTATTTGTGTCTCCCCATGCTGGTGTTTGTAAGGGTTCTTCCGATACCATATTTTGATACTTTTCAGAATAAAGGGGACCACAAAAAATGTCATTTCAGGCTTAATTTTAACAAATAAATCTTATGATACATTAGACATATGGTTCTTATTGCACTCAAAGAACACTTTTAGAAGATTAAAATAAAAATAAAAAGGCTTTAAAACGCATTGGGCTTTTCTTATTACACTCATAGAACAATTTACAATTGTATATATTACATATAGTCCAGGATTAGGTTAGAATAGGAATAAGTATTAGTGAAGTGAATTATATTCATACAGTGCTTTTCTCTAGTTACTCAAAGCACTTTTACATAGTAAAACCCATAATCTAAGTTACATTTAAACCAGTGTGGGTGGCACTGGGAGCAAGTGGGTAAAGTATCTTGCCCAAGAACACAACGGCAGTGACTAGGATGACGAAAGCGGGGATCGAACCTGGGGGATCAAACACTCTTGGTCTGTGCTTTAAGACAAATACAATTATTAGTAAATACTAAAAACAATTAAAGATGTCCGATAATGGCTTTTTTGCCGATATCCGATATTTCGATATTGTCCAACTCTTAATTACCGATTCCGATATCAACCGATACGATATATACAGTCGTGGAATTGACACATTATTATGCCTAATTTTGTTGTGATGCCTCGCTGGATGCATTAAACAATGTAACAAGGTTTTCCAAAAATAAATCAACACAAGTTATAGAAAAAAATGCCAACATGGCACTGCTATATTTACTATTGAAGTCACAAAGTGCATTATTTTTTTAACATGCCTCAAAACAGCAGCTTGGAATTTGGGAAATGCTCTCCCTGAGAGAGCATGAGGAGGTTGAGGTGGGCGGGGTAAGGGGTAGCGGGGGTGTATATTGTAGCGTCCCGGAAGAGTTAGTGCTGCAAGGGGTTCTGGATATTTGTTCTGTTATGTTTCTGTTGTGTTACGGTGCGGATGTTCTCCCGAAATGTGTTTGTCATTCTTGTTTGGTGTGGGTTCTCAGTGTGGCGCATATTTGTAACAGTGTCAAAGTTGTTTATACGGCTACCCTCAGTGTGACCTGTATGGCTGTTGACCAAGTATGCCTTCCATTCACTTTTGTGTGTGTAAAAGCCGCATATATTATGTGACTGGGCCGGCACGCAGTTTGTATGGAGAAAAGCGGACGTGACGACAGGTTGTAGAGGATGCTAAGACAGTGCCTTCAAGGCACGCCCACAATATTGTTGTCCGGGTGGAAATCAGGAGAAATTCGGGAGAATCATTGCCCCGGGAGATTTTCGGGAAGGGCACTGAAATTCGTGAGTCTCCCGGGAAAATCGGGAGGGTTGGCAAGTATGCCCTACGTCCATGTTTTACCGGATATGTACCGCTCTGTACAGCGGCGTTTTAAAAAGTTATTAATTTTACTTTTTGAAACAGATACCTATAATTTCCGATATTACATTTTAAAGCATTTATCGGCCGATAATATCGGCAGTCCGATATTATCGGACATCTCTAGCAGTATGGTATTGTTTTTAATTCATTCATACTGCTGTACTTTATTAGTACCGGTATACCATACAACCCTACTGGTTACCTAATTTTCATGGAGAATAATTCATAATATTCATTCATTTAAATTAAGAGATCATTTGCAATTAGAGATGTCCGATAATATCGGCCTGCCGATATTATCGGCCGATAAATGCGTTAAAATGTAATATCGGAAATTATCGGTATCGTTTTTTTTTTATTATCGGTATCGTTTTTTTTTTTTTTTTTTACACTCATTCACACAAAAGGGTTGTTTCTTTCTGTTATTAATATTCTGGTTCCTACATTATATATCAATATATATCAATATAGTCTGCAAGGGATACAGTCCGTAAGCACACATGATTGTGCGTGCTGCTGGTCCACTAATAGTACTAACCTTTAACAGTTAATTTTTTACTAATTTTCATTAATTACTAGTTTCAATGTAACTGTTTTTATATTGTTTTACTTTCTTTTTTATTCAAGAAAATGTTTTTAATTTATTTATCTTATTTTATTTTATTAATTTTTTTTTTTTAAAGTACCTTATCTTCACCATACCTGGTTGTCCAAATTAGGCATAATAATGTGTTAATTCCACGACTGCATATATCGGTTGATATCGGTATCGGTAATTAAAGAGTTGGACAATATCGGAATATCGGATATCGGCAAAAAGCCATTATCGGACATCCCTATTTGCAATTAAAAAAACTTTTCTAAAATACCCATTAAACCTTTTACCTAATGTCCGAGTTGTCGCTGTCATTGTCAGAGAGCTCAAAAAGGTAATCTGAACTGCCCTCCTCATCAGAAAAACAACGCTCAACTTTTGGTTGCAACATGTCCTGAGTGATCTTGTTGCGGCTGTCCATGCTCTTCAGGTCCTCGTCACTGCGACACTTCTCTATTAAAAAAGACACACACACTCTTTATTCATATTTCATGACACAATTATAAAATACCTACTCACATTAATGTAGACACCTCTTTGGATGAGGACGATAACACAACTAAAAAGTGTATTTCCACTAACCCGGGTGCTGGATGAGGTAGGCCTCCACCAGGTTGTTAAGGATGTGGTTCTTGCGGATCCTATCCACGGGGCAGCGGCACGTAGGACAAAGAGAAGAGCGCTCCATCCACCCCGAGTAGCAGGCAGCACAGAATGTGTGCATGCAGGGTTGCAAGCTAACAGACGGAGGGAAGTATGAATCATAAATACTACTAAGTGGTTTTTAAGCGTGCAAAATCAACCTTGGTTTGTTTAGGGTCCCACCTGACACAGTCATGCAGGAGGTCCTGGCAAATAATACAAGTGAGAGATTCCTCCATCTTGTCTCTCTTTGCATCCTCCACAACCGCTGTGCTTGAGGCGTGTGATACAGCGTCTTTGTCTGGGAATACAAGCGACGATACTAGAACCTTATGTGGGCCATGCAGTTTTGTAAAACGTAAGAATGGTCACTTGCTTCCAGTACTTATTATCTTTTAACATACATAGGTGTATGTGGTCAGGTCTGAAGTGTGTTTGGGGAAACATATGGAAGTGCAAGGTAGATGGATTTAACACAAATGTGATCAATGAATAAACACACCAGTTTTCCTTCTCTTGCATTCCGGCTCCACATTGTCGAGCGCTTTCTCTCGTGTTAGGGCCTCGTCTCTGATTTGGCCTGTTGGGGCAGCAAAATTGGCAATTTAAAACTTGTGCTGTAGTCACTTAAAAAACAGCATTTAATAAGAAATGAATGCAATTAAAATGATTTTAGTAAATAAACACAGTGCAGTAAAGAACCTCTTATAGATGTCTTCCCTTTTTAGCCAAGTAAACCCTCACCAGCCAAAGTCATTGTTTGGGGAATTTTTTAAAAAATGTATTACTTAGGGGTGTAACGGTACACAAAAATTTCGGTTCGGTACATACCTCGGTTTAGAGGTCACGGTTCGGTTCATTTTAGGTACAGTGAAAAAAAAACAAAATATAAATTTTTTGGTTATTTATTTACCAAATTTGTAAACAATGGCTTTATCCTTTTAACATTGGGAACACTATAATAATTCTGCCCACGTTAATCAACATTAAACTGCCTCAAGTTGTTGCTCAGATTAAATAAAATGACAAAACTTTTCTTCTACCTATAAAAAGTGCAACATTAAACAGTTTCAAGTCAACTCATCTTGCTTAATTTATTACAGCATTTGGGAAGCCTGCACGTTGATTTTTTATGTAAATGCTATATTTTTATCAACATGTGATAGCAGGGACCCTGGTTTCAAAACTAGGCTGCTACATTACTAATGATTAATGTAACTATAGCTGAAAAAATGGTACAATAGCAATAGGAGAGACTATTCATCCCTGAACACCATGGAGTTCATGTAGGCTTAATGATGCACTTACATTATTATATCAACTATCAGAGACAGAAACTCTTCATTTAACATAATGTCCTTTTTTGCTGCTTCAACACAGCTCAATCAACACAGAAAAAGGTCAAGTGAAATAACAGACAGACAGCTTTGCTGTCCGTAACACACACACACACACACACACCGCAAAATGAGCTAACGTTACGCTAAAAGCGAGTAAGCCTTCACCTCAAGCCAGGACTGAGCTGCCTTTTATATTTCTAGAAGGTCAACGGACTCATAGTGATGTTACTAGTAGTTGACTGGGAGGTGTTTATTATAATTTGGGGAGAGTCCGCTGCCTGATGCTTACCTGCTAAACGCTAAGCACTCTGCGCATGCGCTCTAAATACGCACTGCTGATTGCTGTGTAGAATACTGACAGAAACAGAGGCAGAAGGAAGCGGAGGCGGCTACTTAATATGTTCGTGTGGAAACTCGTTCGGTACACCTCCGAACCGAACCGAAACCCCCGTACCGAAACGGTGCAATACAAATGCACGTACCGTTACTCCCCTAGTATTACTGTTTACCTCTAAAGGCTTAGTGGCCACATGCGTGGACAGCACCTTTTAGCTCTTATTTCCAAAATTGTGTACACTACTGAATTGGGGTCTTATGGCCGCTTATGTGGACACTTATACTGTCATCTGGTGGTGTCACAAGAGTATAACATACAATGGAATTTGGGGAAAAAAGTGTAAAAATAAGAATTAGCATGTCACTAAACATGAAGTACACGTGTGTGTACTTATGGACTAAGTACATCATATCAAAAGATGATTCTTAGTTTTTATTCTAATTAGCAAAGAGAAATAAAAAAAGCATGTAAACAAACAGCTTGGGCCTTAAGAGGTTAAAACAGTACTCATTTGTACAGGTTGTGTTTGAAACATATGGAAACAAAAACACAAAACAACTTCAATTGTACACAATTAAATTTTGCAACAACATTGTGCACTTAATTTGTTTATCAGTTTAAATCCTGTTTTAGGATTATAATAAAAATGATTTCTTATTTACAAATACAACGTCATTTATGGATTTTATTAGGGCCTAAGCACACTATTAAATCTGCAACGTTCTTTATTATTATTATTATCATCATCAGTTTACTCACATTTATACAGGGTTTAAGATACAAGAAAAGTAAAAATATTTGCAGGTGCATCAGGTCCAATGATAGATTTTATATTCATAAGAGAGAGCTATCATGTACAGTGGAACCTCGATTCACAAATGCCTCTATTTGTGTTATTTTCGGTCTACGAATGTTTACATCAAGCCAAATATGTCTCTGTGTGCGACCAATGTCTCGATGTATGGTCGCTTCGTTAATTTTGTCCTTTATTTATTCATTTTATTATGATTAATCAATCAATCAATGTTTACTTATATAGCCCTAAATCACGAGTGTCTCAAAGGGCTGCACAAGCCACAACGTAATATTGTGAGAGTCCAGTCCATAGTAGATCTAACATAAATCTATGATTACTTTACGCACCGTCGAACCGGAATCGGGACGTTAAAAGTTTGATTCCGATTGGCTGTTCCGCTATGTCTTTTTTTATGCTTTGCAGCAGCACTTGAGTGAATATGACAGCGCACATGTCAGTGTTTCCCATAAACTGCCAAGATACCTGTGGCGGTGGGGACGTGGCTATGAGCGTGGCCACCATGACACCATCGAGTAATTTGCATAATTTACTACAATGATATGATTTTCTCTAAAAAGGCTCAAAAAATGTATACTTACTAATTAATAATAACAGTTTTGTTTTAAACGTCCATCCATCCATCCATTTTACAATTTAATTACAACACTTTATGTACATATTTATATACAGATTTGAACAATAAGTTATTCACTGAAATATATTTATTAATTGTGGTTCTTACAAAAAGTATATCTAAAACATAAAAGCTAAAATGTCTCTTAAAGCTCTGCCCCTTTAATTAGTGCATACTAAATAATTTAACTTTAGCCTACTACTACAACCATATTATTTACCAGCAACATAAAGTGAAACAGAGGCAGAGGTGTCCTGCCACAGTCAGTAACAAATAAACAGAAAACAGTAGTGGTCAAATACAAATAAGGCAACAAGAGAAGTATCCTACACTTCTCTTTTGTAAAGTAAATCTGAACAGCCTATATGGGCATCTACATCAACTATATGATTTGCCTGAGAAGCTGGACAGGACAAAAATAAATAAAAATAATAATAAAACAAATTATTTTATTTTTTTTTAAATTTGTGGCAGACAATTATTTCGTGGCGGGCCGCCACAAATAAATGAATGTGTGGGAAACACTGCGTGTGTTATAAATACGACGATCAGTTGGATAAAAATAAGTAAAGATAGCAGTAGCATTAGTCCAAAATTTTAACGGTCCGCTTGGACTGACTTAATTAGGCACCGGTACCTAAAAGTACTCAGTATAACTCCCTACTGAGGAGTGTCTTCAGGTATGCCACTTAATGAGACTTAATGAAATAAGGCTACATTTCTTGAATAAAAATGTGAAATGAATAT
Source organism: Entelurus aequoreus (assembly GCF_033978785.1). Classification (NCBI taxonomy): domain Eukaryota; kingdom Metazoa; phylum Chordata; class Actinopteri; order Syngnathiformes; family Syngnathidae; genus Entelurus; species Entelurus aequoreus. The sequence goes on from NC_084736.1 coordinate 81,595,746, forward strand.
TATAATGTATTACTAGTATATCTTGCAAATGGACACTTTTCTGCATTAACTCAGATAACCTCACAGAACATGAATTTACTTTTTAACGATTCCTACTCTTTAAGTAGTGAAGTGAAGTGAATTACATTTATATAGCGCTTTTTCTCAAGTGACTCAAAGCGCTTTACATTGTGAAACCCAATATCTAAGTTACATTTAAACCAGTGTGGGTGGCACTGGGAGCAGGTGGGTAAAGTGTCTTGCCCAAGGACACAACGGCAGTGACTAGGATGGCGGAAGCGGGGATCGAACCTGCAACCCTCAAGTTGCTGGCACGGCCGCTCTACCAACCGAGCTATACCGTCCCAAGTAATTCTACAACAGAACCCACCTGAGTTTGGTGTGAAAGGTTGTTGAATACAGATATGTGAAGTCGAGGTGGACGGCTGAGGTTCTTCCTGAGTGAGATCCAGAGGGGCCTTTGAGAGCATGACAGGCTCCACAGAAAGCATCATCTCGGAGGAGGCGACAGGAACAGGACTGTGGGCTGGCATGTCTGAATCAAAGTAGATGGTTACTTCCAGCTGTGCATTGAGACTGCAACATCTTACACCAGGACTCTAAGTGCATACCCAAGCTATCCTGTGAAATCTCCTGCTCTGTTTGGATTGAGTGGTAAACATAGGCAATATCTGAAAGAATAAGCAAAAAAAATGAACATAAGATACTCAAGAAGAATAATCAAGTACTAAAAAAAACGTGTGCATGAATGCATAACACTTACTTTGTTCGGGCTCATTTTTCCTGTATACAAAGTAGATCACGTCGCCATTTTGAAGCAAGTGAGTTTGTTTCTTGACCAGTTTAGCCATGTTGATCACTGTGCCATTGGTGCTAAATGCAAGACAACAAACATTTGGACATATTATTGAACAAGATAAATTGGCAAAAAGTTAGCGCTATAATGGTATCAAAATCTCACGGTATGATATTATTGTGGTATACATTCTCTTCCCAAAAAAGACTTAAAAAGTTATAGTGTGTAAAATGAGGTGGCAGCAATGTTTAGGATAAACACACTTACTGTAAAGGAACACAAATATAATACTAAAATGTTCTACACATATTCATTACTACAAACAGGTATTTTTAGTGCAAATAATTGTGCAGGGACATCCACTGTTTCAAGCAAATATGAAAAAAACCCTACAGTTGCTTGTCTTTAAAGTGACAATGTAAACATCCAGTGTAAAACAGTAACGTGCACTTTAGTGTCAACGTTTACTTTCTGAAAAGCAGTGTCCTCCGCAGGCGACATGCTTATATCAGTCTGGAAAATGCTGTTTCTCATAAAAGTTAACTAACAATTAGGGATGTCCGATAATGGGTTTTTGCCGATATCCGATATTCCGATATTGTCCAACTCTTTAATTACCGATACCGATATCAACCGATACCGATATCAACCGATATATGCAGTCGTGGAATTAACACATTATTATGCCTAATTTGGACAACCAGGTATGGTGAAGATAAGGTACTTTTAAAAAAATTAATAAAATAAAATAAGATAAATACATTAAAAACATTTTCTTGAATAAAAAAGAAAGTAAAGCAATATAAAAACAGTTACATTGAAACTAGTAATTAATGAAAATTAGTAAAATTAACTGTTAAAGGTTAGTACTATTAGTGGACCAGCAGCTCGCACAATTATGTGTGCTTACGGACTGTATCCCTTGCAGACTGTATTGATATATATTGATATATAATGTAGGAACCAGAATATTAATAACAGAAAGAAACAACCCTTTTGTGTGAATGAGTGTGAATGGGGGAGGGAGGTTTTTTGAGTTGGTGCACTAATTGTAAGTGTATCTTGTGTTTTTTATGTTGATTTAATTAAAAAAAACAAAAAAACAAAAAACGATACCGATAAAAAAAACAAACCGATACTGATAATTTACGATATTACATTTTATCAGCCGGTAATATCGGACATCTCTACTAACAATTTAACTTTTAATAATGTAAATACCTCACACACTGATGTTTAGCTTCCCTGGCTTCAAATATCTTTTCTAGGTGACAATTTATGAGGAGGCGACTTGTCCAGGGTGTATCGTGCCTTCCGCTCGATTGCAACTGGATATGTATAGTATCCATATGCATGTGCATATGGAAACTACACAACACGTTTTTGTTTGATAGTGTCACGCGTCACTGCATTATTGTGAAGACTTTGACATCGCAATACCGTTACATCCATCCCTACAAAAAGTACAGCACACTATTCCTCTGTTTCAAGTACACACTCAACAAGAATTAGATACTGTAGGCTTAGATTGTATCTTAATGAAAGGTATTTTGAATATTTTGTCTTAGCTTAACTCGCTGGAGTCCACGACTTTATACTTGAATATAGAAAATGTAAAACAAGACATAATAAGCAATAATATTCAGCATGATTTTGTAATATTTATTTCTAATTTTTATGTGCTTTCGGTGCAGGACAAAAGAAAAGGCACTCGCTTTCAAACCGAAAGTACAGCAGGCATTGAAACATGACCAGAGCTTCCTATTGGTGGAAAAAAAACACGCCATCAATGAATTCTTAAAAGCTTTGATTTTCTACTCTTGTATTTGCAATATTCTGTGTTACCAGAACCACTAGCTACCTTGTGTTTTATAGTGTATATACTCTAAGTTTATTGTATTCTATTTATAACTGTGTATAGTACATAGGCCTATTAGAGTATTTACACTAGTAAAAACAATAGTTTGTTGTCTTCTTAACTGTTGGATTGTGTATTATCTGTGAGGTGGCGACATGTCCAGGGTCTACATTGCCTTCTGCCTGAGTGCAACTGGGATAGGCCCTAGCTCCAGCTACCTAAAAACCCAAGAGGGCTAAGCGGTAGAAAACGGATGTCCTCCTTTTTCCTCTTCCTGCTACCAACTAATAAAGTTTTCTCATTCTGACTCAAAGCATTATAGTTTGGTAACTGTTGTGAGGGGAGAGGGTAAGCCAACACTGCCATCAAGTGGCTATGTGATGTAAAACACACATCATTGCCCACACGGGCCTGTCTGAATGTGTCATGGTGTTGTTATAGTTACATTTCTTTATAAAATAAAATAACATTTTCCAAATGTGACGCATTATTTGTTGTGTACATAGTTAGCAAATAGTAAAAAAAAAGCTGCCAGAAATAATTAACTAATTAAAAAGAGCTTCCCAATCACAACTACTTTGCTCAAGAAGCACTGCAACAACAAATGTGTACACAATCTAAAAGGGCTTTTAGCTGCAGTTGCAATTCTGTCACCTGCCATACAGCATCCTGCATTTCACAGCTTTGTGTTCCTGGCTTAAATGTTTGAGGGAATAAGGGTCTTCCAAAAATAATGAGCTAAAAAACACTCTTGTTAAATAAATTATTTTCAAGTTGCTGCTGATGTTTAAAATGTCTTATTTTATATTTTGTTCTTTTGTGGTTATGTTTTGTTAAGCTGATGATTTTGAGCAAAGCCAAAGGGTTGTTTTAAAGAAGACTGAAGACTGTACTTTACTATTCTTATATTGATTTCAAAGCTTTTTAATATTTTTATGTGCTTCCATTAGGGCTGGGCGGTATATCGATATATGCGATATATCCCGGGTTTGTCTCTGTGCGATATAGAAAATGACTACATCGTGATATTGGAGTATGCGTTCTCACGCAGTTGCTTTTAGCTGCGGGCATTACACTACAGGCTTTTCTCACTCTTTCTTGTCTCTCCTTCTCACGGAGACATAAAACAAGCGCACCTTCTTACATACGTCACATACGTATACGCCCTCGCGGAGCAGAGAGGTAGCGGCATGGGTAACGTTAGCTGTGGTGCGAGTGGTAATACGAGAGAGAGAAGGTGCGAATCTGGTAACAAATGAAGGAAGAACTAATTCCCAAGAAAAACAGCAGGGGGTCCATCGTCTGGCGGGGGTTTGGCGTCAAGCGGGAAGATGTCGAACAGACAACCGTAATTTGTCAAGTGTGGGGCAAAAGCGTTGCTACAAAAAGTAGCATTACTGCTAATTTGTAGCATCATTTGAAAAGTCACCCGCTAGAGAATGAAGAGTACTTACTCCGCATGTCAACATCTCAGATCAACACCGTATGAAATAAATAGTCAACAACAGAAGGAGATAACGTCCGCAGGAACCTACCACATAGCGAAGGACATACACTATTTGATTTCCTATTATGCAGCTCATTTTTATTTGACACTTATTGAAATATCTTGTGTGACATCATGCACAAAAGTGCACTTTATTTGTTTTAAACTATCTGTAGTGGCGTTCTGCACAAAAAGTGCACTTTAATTTAGTGTTGTTTTGATATGTCATCTTAGTAACATCAGTGTTTCCCACACATTCATTTATTTGTGGCGGCCCGCCACGAAAGAATTAAGGCCGCCACAAAAATGTTTTATTTTTTATTGTGTCCTGTCAAGCTTCTCAGGCAAATCATATAGTTGATGTAGATGCCCATATCGGCCGTTCAGATTTACTTTACAAAAGAGAAGTGTAGGATCAAGATTTTTGGAGCTCTTTGTTCAGTGGATCAGATGTTTGATGAAGCTTTGTGTCTATCTACCACCACTACTGTTTTCTGTTTATTTGTTACTGACTGTGGCAGGACACCTCTGCCTCTGTTTCACTTTATGTTGCTGGTAAATAATATGGTTGTAGTAGTAGGCTAAAGTTAAATTATTTAGTATGCACTAATTAAAGGGGCAGAGCTTTAAGAGACATTTTAGCTTTTATATTTTTATAAGATATATTTTTTGTAAGAACCACTAATAAATATATTTCAGTGAATAACTTATTGTTCAAATCTGTATATAAATATGTACATAAAGTGTTGTAATTATATTGTAAAATGGATGGATGGATGGACGTTTAAAACAAAACTGTTATTATTAATTAGTAAGTATAATTTTTTTTTAGCCTTTTTAGAGAAAATCATATCATTGTAGTAAATTATGCAAATTACTCTATGATGTCATGGTGACCACGCCCATAGCCACGCCCCCACCGCCACAGGTATCTTGGCAGTTTATGGGAAACACTGGACATCATGCACAAAAGTGCACTAATAGCTTGTTTTAAAATGTCTCTGACAATCTTGCACTTTCTGTTTTGGAAATGACATGAATGTTTGTGCCACTGCTTAATAACTGTTTAATAAATACACTTTTGCTAAATTGACTTAGTTGTGATTTCCCTCTCTGCATGAGAGTTTAAAATGAGCATATATTAATGTAGTATGAAGAATAATGTTTTAATGTAGACACATAGAATCATCATACTGCTGTGATTATATGCATCAAGTGTTCAATCAAGGCTAAGGCAAAATATGGCGATATATATCGTGTATCGTGACATGGCCTAAAAATATCGAGATATTAAAAAAAGGCCGGATCGCCCAGCTTTAGCTTCCATCTATCTATGCAAGAAACTTGAACATTTCCAGAAAATTGCTCATGTTAAGTATTTGTTTCAATAAAAATTAAAAAAACTTGATACGTATATTTGGGTTTGATTTTGTCTTAATTCACTTTCTGGAAAAGATATTGCAATGTGTATCGTATATTGATATTCAGCCCAAATATATCAGGATATGAATTTTGGTCCATATCATACCTCATATCTTCAAGCAACACTTCACCAGAGTTTTCATCTTGCACAATCTTGCAGTGCTCCCCTGAGACCAGTTTGTTAGCAGGAAACGCCAGATCACACCCTGCCATGATAGAAACAAAAACCAAAACTAAATGGAATACACCGCAGATGACGTTAAATGCCTACTGAAAGCCACTACTACCGACCACGCAGTCTGATAGTTTATATATCAATGATGAAATCTTAACATTGCAACACATGCCAATACGGCCGGGTTAACTTATAAAGTGACATTTAAAATTACCCGGGAAATATCCGACTGAAACGTCGCGGTATGATGACGTATGCGCGTGACGAAGTCAGTTTAACGGAAGTTAATGTACCCCGTAGAATCCTATACAAAAAGCTCTGTTTTCATTTCATAATTCCACAGTATTCTGGACATCTTTTGCAATTTGTTTAATGAACAATGAAGGCTGCAAAGAAGACAGTTGTAGGTGGGATCGGTGTATTAGCAGCGGACTACAGCAACACAACCAGGAGGACTTTGTTGGAGAGCAGACGCGCTAGCCGCCGACCTCACCTTGACTTCCTACGTCTCCGGGCCGCCAAACGCATCGGGTGAAGTCCTTCGTCCTTCCGCCGATCGCTGGAACGCAGGTGAGCACGGGTGTTGATGAGCAGATGAGGGCTGGCTGGCGTAGGTGGAGAGCTAATGTTTTTAGCATAGCTCTGTGCGGTCCGGTTGCTAAGTTAGCTTCAATGGCGTCGTTAGCACAGCATTGTTAACCTTCGCCAGCCTGGAAAGCATTAACCGTGTATTTACATGTCCACGGTTTAATAGTATTGTTGATTTTCTATCCATCCTTCCAGTCAGGGGTTTATTTTTTTTGTTTCTATATGCAGTTAAAGCACGATGCTATCACGTTAGCTCGTAGCTAAAGCATTTCGCCAATGTACTGTCGTGGAGATAAAAGGCACTGAATGTCCATTTCGCGTTCTTGACTCTCATTTTCAAGAGGATATAGTATCCGAGGTGGTTTAAAATACAAATCCGTGATCCACAATAGAAAAAGGAGAAAGTGTGGAATCCAATGAGCCAGCTTGTACCTAAGTTACGGTCAGAGCGAAAAAAAACATGTATTTCACTGCATTCTAGTCCGTCACCCTAACGTTCCTCGTCCACGAATCTTTCATCCTCGCTCAAATTAATGGGGTAATCGTCCGAATCGCTCTAGCTGCGTTGAAAACAATAGGAAAATATGAGGGAGTGAACAACTGACAACGTCACGCTACTTCCGGTAGGGGCAAGGTTTTTTTTTTATCAGAGACCAAAAGTTGCGAACTTTATCGACGTTGTTTATACTAAATCCTTTCAGCAAAAATATGGCAATATCGCAAAATGATCAAGTATGACACATAAAATGGATCTGCTATTCCCGTTTAAATTAAAAAAAATTCATTTCAGTAGGCCTTTAACCCTTCCTTCTTTCACTGTCGCTATTTCAAAGCTACACAGGCTGAATTGAGTGATTTGCGGTGAAAACCTTTCAGTTCACAGAAATAGGTTCAACAAATAAGGCTAGACATTTTGCATTGCAAAAAAGTACGGACCCCCACAGGCCCTTAGACAACAAAGCAAGGAAATATAGGCTGATACAAAAAAATACCTACTTAAAATTCGGCACACATGTTCTCAATAGACGGCTTTTGTTATCATCACAAGAGGCTGTCTAAGTTTGCAGCACTAAAGGCTTTGTGTTTTGTAGGGGGGGAGGTTTTCGAGGCCCCAGACACTGACAGCAATGTCTGCATTACAGACGTTTGCAACTAACTATTTCAAAAGCAACACACGAGCAATGTTAAATGCAGTCATATTTGAAAACATATCTACTCTATCCATTCCTTCACATAAAAGAGAACCGTCTCTACCTTTTTTCCGGCCAACGGTGCATTCCTTGTTGAAAAGCAGCACTTCGGCTTCACCGCAATCCACTCTGACCAACTTCCCCCACGGTCGAGCCCTCGTGTGACCGTCCATCTCTCAGTGTTTGGAACTAAACATAGAAGTATTTGGGTCATTGTTAGTATTCATGAACACAGCTGACAGGATCAGAACGCTATACAGTAACCAGCAATGATTGGGAATGTACAATAAATAAAAGGAACCATTTCCCTTGTGGATCATTAAAGTTTGTCTAAGTCTAAATACATAGTTTCATTAATTTTACACAGTGTTTATTATCTTTTTAAATAATACTTCACGACTTTGTAGTTGCAAAGAGAGCTTGGTTCGTCAAATGTTTTGTCTTTGCTAAGAATACTCAAATCATTAACAATAAAACTTAGTGAATAACAGAAATATAATGTCTATTTTCAGCTGGATCTACTCTATTTTATGCTGCAGCTGTTATATATACTGTAATATTGTACATGGTATTGTTATATATTGTATAAAAATATAATATAATATATGAGTATATATATCATATACTGTATATATAATATGTAAATATTACATATATGTTATATTTTATATTGCTACTACGGCACATTTGTAGTCTACTTTATACCTGCATTAACCTTTCCATCCTAAACACTTTCCATCCTTTGTAACTGAGCTACTGTGTGGAACAATTTCCCTTGTGGATCATTAAAGTTTGTCTAAGTCTAAATACATAGTTTCATAAATTTTACACAGTGTTTATTATCTTTTTAAATAATACTTCACGACTTTGTAGTTGCAAAGAGAGCTCGGTTCGTCAAATGTTTTGTCTTTGCTAAGAATACTCAAATCATTAACAATAAAACTTAGTGAATAACAGAAATATAATGTCTATTTTCTGCTGGATCTACTCTCTATTTTATGCTGCAGCTGTTTCATGTACTGTAATATTGTACATGGTATTGTTATATATTGTACACAAATATAATATAATATTAGGGCTGCAACTAACGATTAATTTGATAATTGATTAATCTGTCGATTATTACTTCGATTAATCGATTAATAATCGGATAAAATAGACAAACTAAATTTCTATCCTTTCCAATATTTTATTGAAAAAAACAGCATACTGGCACCATACTTATTTTGATTATTGTTTCTCAGCTGTTTGTACATGTTGCCGTTTATAAATAAAGGTTTATTTAAAAAAAATAAATAAATAAATTTAAAAAAAAAAAAAAAAAAAAAGCCTCTGCGCATGCGCATAGATCCAACGAATCGATGACTAAATTAATCGGCAACTATTTTTATAATCGATTTTAATCGATTAGTTGTTGCAGCCCTATATAATATATGAGTATATATCATATACTGTATATATAATATGTAAATATTACATATATGTTATATTTTATATTGCTACTACGGCACATTTTTTGTCTACTTTATACCTGCATTATCCTTTCCATTAGTAAAACTAAAATAATGCTATTTGGTAACAGTAGAAGAGAAAGTCAAACACAAATAGACGGAATAGAAATTGAAAGAGTAAATGAAACCAAATTTCTAGGTGTAATGATTGATGATACATTGAACTGGAAATCTCACGTAAAAAATATACAACATAAAGTAGCAAGAAACACGTCAATAATGAATAAAGCAAAACATGTTCTAGACCAAAAATCCCTTCATATTCTCTACTGCTCACTAGTGTTACCATATCTGAGTTATTGTGTAGAAATATGGGGAAATAACTACAAAAGTACACTTCATTCATTAACGGTGTTACATAAAAGATCAGTTAGAATAATACATAATGTTGGATATAGAGAACATACAAACCCTTTATTTATTGAATCAAAAATACTGAAATTCCACGACATAGTTAATTTGCAAACAGCTAAAATCATACACAAAGCAAACTATAACCTGCTACCCAAGAATATACAACAATTCTTCTCAAAAAAAGAGGAGAAATATAATCTTAGAGAAAAATTGAATTGAAAACATTTGCATTGATTGATGATTGAAACTTTTATTAGCAGATTGCACAGTACAGTACATATTCCGTACAATTGACCACTAAATGGTAACACACCAATAAGTTTTTCAACTGGTTTAAGTCGGGGTCCACGTTAATCAATTCATGGTACAAATATATACTATCATCATAATACAGTCATCAGACAAGTTAATCATCAGAGTATATACATTTAATTATTTACATTATTTACAATCCGGGGGGTGGGATGAGGAGGGTTTGGTTGATAACAGCCCAATTGCTTCATCAGAGAAATGGACATTGAAACAGTGTAGGTCTGACTTGGTAGGATATGTACAGCGAGGAGAGAACATACTGAGTTCAGATAGCATAAGAACAAGTATATACATTTGATTATTTACATTTGGTTATTTACAATCCGGGGAGGTGGGATGTGGAAGGGGGAGGGTGTTAGTCAAGGGTTGTAGTTGCCTGGAGGTGTTGTTTTAGTGAGGTTTTGAAGGAGGATAGAGATGCACTTTCGTTTACACCTGTTGGGAGTGCATTCCATATTGATGTGGCAAAGAAGGAGAATGAGTTAAGACCTTTGTTAGATCGGAATCTGGGTTAAACGTGGTTTGTGGAACTCCCCCTGGTGTTGTGGTTATGGCGGTCATTTATGTTAAGGAAGTAGTTTGACATGTACTTCGGTATCAGGGAGATGTAGCGGATTTTATAGACTAGGCTCAGTGCAAGTTGTTTTACTCTGTCCTCCACCCTGAGCCAGCCCACTTCTAAGTGGGTTGGAGTGTACGCACGTACAACACTTAAGACCCTCAGTATATCAGCATGTGGAATTAAATGATGGAATGGATTCAGCAAAGAAATCCAACAATGTACTAATATGATCCACTTCAAGAAACTCTTCAAACTTAAAGTGTTTACAAAGTACAAAGAAGAAGAACCATGATTAACATTCTGAATTTATTTCATCCATCCATTCATTTTTTCAAAATAATCTTACTCATCTCACCATATGAAATATAACTTACTTCACCGAGTATTGTTTATTTATTTTTTATTTTGATTACTTATGGAGTATATTGTGAATAAATTGAGAACAGGAAGTGAACATAAGTTTTAGCAACTGCTATGTAAAAGGAAAAGGGGTAGGATTAAATAAGCTCTGCTTCTTCCTGCTCCTTTTCGAACATGTTGAAAAGAGAAACTGGAAATTGTGATGCATCATGTTGTATGCTTGCATGTTCCAAATAAACGCAAACTTACACTTTCCATCCTTTGTAACTGAGCTACCTTGTGGAACAATTTCCCTTGTGGATCATTAAAGTTTGTCTAAGTCTAAAAGGTATGACAGTCACTTCTTTACGGACTTACTTATTAGAAGTTGCACATTGTTGTCCGACCTGGTGGACAAACAAACTATAGTATTCCCACTCATCAATTAGAAGTTTATAAGTGTTTATATATATATAATATATATATAATGTAAACAGTATGTGTCGCGACTAGCACAACTACGTCCACACTCAAGCTACCGCTAACGTTAGCAGCTATCTATTACGTACAACTGAGTCGGTAGTACACAGCATACGTCGTGTTTGAGTGATATGTATTTTTGAAAGTATGAACTTTACCGTGAAAACTGGCGAGTTTGTTGTCCCAGCACTTTTGTGGAGAGTCCTAGCTCACGGTCATGTTCCAACACGGAAGACGCGCGGCTTCCTGCCCAGCTCAGTGTTGACACTTGTTACTGTTATCAGCGGAGAGGTGCATCTTGGGATTTGTAGTCGTTTAAGTAGACCGGAAGTAAAGAAGCCGGATGTAAGTAAATAACGTCAACACTTTTCAGAACAAAATAATAGTTTTTACAATTTAGGCTCGCACAGCACCTATATGCCTCTGACTTAATACATGAATAATTTACTCTATCCATATGGTGTTTTTTTTTTTTTTAACAAAATAGGCTCTAATGTGGCTCACTTTATATATTTCGAAAAGATAGGAAGACAGGCATTTTAAGTTGAAAAGATTATTTTCCAATTCATAAGGTCACAATTCTTTTTGATACATTTCCCTTCGATGAATTACAAAATAATGTTCGAACGGGACACAAAGCAAATTGTACTATATTTATCATGTAATAATGAAGAATATATATATATATATATATATATATATATATATATATATATATATATATATATATATATATATATATATATATATATATATATATATATATATATATATATATATATATATATATATATATATATATATATATATATATATAGTAGATATGAAAATTAGATGGATGCAAATGTCAGCTCACAGTATTCATGCATGCATATTCACCACAGCTGCCCATTTTCTTGTTTTTAATTGGCCCTCGGCATATTCTACATGTAATTAAATGAATTATGATTAAGATATAAGATAAGCTAATTGCTTTTTCACCTATAACGTAATTGACATACATTGGATAAGTATATATATATATATATATATATATATATATATATATATATATATATATATATATATATATATATATATATATATATATATATATATATATATATATATATATATATATATATATATATGTATATATATATATATATATATATATGTATATATATATATTTTTTTATATATATGTATATATATGTATATATGTATATATATATATATATATATATATATATATATATATATATATATATATATATATATATATATATATATATATATATATATATATATATAT
>NC_084736.1:81610612-81643112 GCF_033978785.1 Entelurus aequoreus
ATTTTGATTTGAGAAATTTGAAATTTTAATTATAAATACAACGACAGCAATTTGACGAGAATAAAGTCAAACTATTAAGAGGAAATAATATTAAATCAAGTCATATTACGAAAAGAGAAAAAAGTTGGAATGCAGCGGACTAAAATATGTTAAAGTCTTAATATAACGGGGCTGATTTACAAAATGTGAAATACCAAAATAACCCCCCAGCATGCTCTGAGCTTTACCCCTGCCGGGAGGTTACGCAATTGTTGCCGTTGGTTTGTCAGTTCGTTAGTTAGTGAGCAAAATAACTCAAAAAGCTATGGGCGGATTTTAATTCAAACTTTCATGAAATATCCAAAATGGGATAAGGAAAAACTGGTTAGATTTTAACGTTTAGACACTCTTAGTTACAGTAAATTTTATATGTACATTTTTCATGTAGTTTAAAACACTTAAGACCTTTAGTACAAAACCCCAAAACCAATGAAGTTGTCACGTTGTGTAAATTGTAATTAAAATCAGGATAAAATGATTTGCAAATACTTTTCAACTTATATTCAATTGAACAGACTGCAAAGACAAGATAATTAACGTTCGAACTGGAAAACTTTGTTATTTTTTTGCAAATATTAGCTCATTTGGAATTGTATGTTTGCAACATGTTCCAAAAAAGCTGGCACAAGTGGCAAAAAAGACAGAGAAAGTTGAGCCTTTGGGAGCCGTTCAATTCCGTATATAAAACCCTGAAAAAACATCCAAACACCTCCAATGTGTGATGTAGAAACAGGCACATTTATAATAACATTTAATATTTACGCATTTTGGTCATTTTAAATTTTTTTTTTTCAGAAATAAAAAAAAAAAAATATTTTTATTTCATCTAACACAAACGAAAACGACTAATTTTTCGGTTTTTTTTACATTTTAAACATACACGGCGCATTAATTTCAAAAACACATCATAATGTTTGCTTTTTTTTTTTTCCATCACTGATTATTACTCACTGCAGACTTTTATGAGAACTAACAAACATAATAAAACATCACTTACTGTACAACGTCTGCTGTCATTAGGACTGCTGGGATTGTTCATATATTCCCATTTAGGTAAAAAAATAAAAATATGTTGTCCTTATAATAATACTAATACACTGCAAAAAGTCAGTGTTCAAAATCAAGAAAAAAAAATACAAAAATTAGGGGCATTTTATTTGAACTAAGCAAAATTATCTGCCAATAGAACAAAATAAATTTGGCAAATTTCCAAAACAACTCAAATCAGCTAACCTCAATGAACCCAAAAAATACCTTAAAATAAGTATATTCTCACTAATAACAAGTGCATTTTTCTTGGTACAAAAAAAGAGACCTTTTTGCTCAATATGTTGAAAAATATTCTTAAATGAAGTAAATGCTAGTGCCATTACCTTGACATAATGATATGCACTCGGCATTACATTTCTTGAAACCAGCAAACTTATACTAAAAACTAGAGATGTCCGATAATATCGGTCTGCCGATATTATCGGCCGATAAATGCGTTAAAATGTAATATCGGAAAGTATCGGTATAGTTTTTTTTATTATCAGTATAATTTTTTTCATTTTTTTTTTAATTTTTTAAAAATTAAATCCACATAAAAAACACAAGATACACTTACAATTAGTGCACCAACCCAAAAAACCTCCCTCCCCCATTCACACTCATTCACACAAAAGGGTTATTTCTTTCTGTTATTAATATTCTGCTTCCTACATTATATATCAATATATATCAATACAGTCTGCAAGGGATACAGTCCGTAAGCACACATGATTGTGCGTGCTGCTGCTCCACTAATAGTACTAACCTTTAACAGTTAATTTTACTCATTTTCATTCATTACTAGTTTCTATGTAACTGTTTTTATATTGTTTTACTTTCTTTTTTATTCAAGAAAATGTTTTTAATTTATTTATCTTATTTTATTTGATTCATTTTTTTAAAAAGTACCTTATCTTCACCATACCTGGTTGTCCAAATTAGGCATAATAATGTGTTAATTCCACGACTGTATATATCGGTTGATATCGGTATCGGTTGATATCGGTATCGGTAATTAAAGAGTTGGACAATATCGGCATATCGGATATCGGCAAAAAGCCATTATAATGTAATGTAATATCGGAAATTATCGGTATCGGTTTTTTATTATCTGTATCGTTTTATTTTTATTTTTATTATTTTTTATTTTTATTAAATCAACATAAAAAACACAAGATACACTTACAATTAGTGCACCAACCCAAAAAACCTCCCTACCCCCATTTCTTTCTGTTATCAATATTCTGCTTCCTACATTATATATCAATATATATCAATACAGTCTGCAAGGGATACAGTCCGTAAGCACACATGATTGTCCAGTAATAGTACTAACCTCTAATAGTTAATTTTACTCATTTTCATTAATTACTAGTTTCTATGTAACTGTTTTTATATTGTTTTACTTTCTTTTTTATTCAAGAAAATGTTTTTAATTTATTTATCTTATTTTATTTGATTCATTTTTTTAAAAAGTACCTTATCTTCACCATACCTGGTTGTCCAAATTAGGCATAATAATGTGTTAATTCCATGACTGTATATATCGGTTGATATCGGTATCGGTTGATATCGGTATCGGTAATTAAAGAGTTGGACAATATCGGCATATCGGATATCGGCAAAAAGCCATTATCGGACATCCCTACTAAAAACTAATTTATTGTTCTTAATGGAAAGGCAACAAGGCAAGCGCTTGTTACTCTCGGGGTCTCCTAGCCGCTCAGGCAAATCATATTGTCTAAAAATGCATTTTTCCATGGATAACATGACATCATCGCGTCAAGTGCGTGCTCTTTCAGTCAATTAGTGCGCATATATACAGCCCGGCCCCCGGCCCAAACATTTTTAATTGTAATTTTGAGGAATTTATCTGAATGTGCATGAACTATTTCTGTTCAAAATTGTTTGAATGGTTAAATATTAGGGATGTCCGATAATGGCTTTTTGCCGATATCCGATATGCCGATATTGTCCAACTCTTTAATTACCGATACCGATATCAACCGATACCGATATCAACCGATACCGATATCAACCGATATATACAGTCGTGGAATTAACACATTATTATGCCTAATTTGGACAACCAGGTATGGTGAAGATAAGGTACTTTTTAAAAAAATGAATCAAATAAAATAAGATAAATAAATTAAAAACATTTTCTTGAATAAAAAAGAAAGTACAACAATATAAAAACAGTTACATAGAAACTAGTAATTAATGAAAATTTGTCAAATTAACTGTTAAAGGTTAGTACTATTAGTGGAGCAGCAGCACGCACAATCATGTGTGCTTACAGACTGTATCCCTTGCAGACTGTATTGATATATATTGATATATAATGTAGGAAGCAGAATATTAATAACAGAAAGAAACAACCCTTTTGTGTGAATGAGTGTAAATGGGGGAGGGAGGTTTTTTGGGTTGGTGCACTAATTGTAAGTGTATCTTGTGTTTTTTATGTGGATTTAATTTTAAAAAACAAAAAACAAAAAAAACAAAAAACAAACGATACTGATAATAACAAAACCGATACCGATAATTTCCGATATTACATTTTAACGGATTTATCGGCCGATAATATCAGCAGACCGATATTATCGGACATCTCTATTAAATTATAACTGTCAGTTTACTGTACTGTGCCAACTGTACTACTATATGAGTACCTATTTTCTATTGTTTCATTGGAAATAAAACAGCAAAGTCCATTTGGCTGTCATCTGTTTTAATTATGAGACACAATTGTGTCAAAATCATGATTTTTTTTTTCATGCTTGAAATAAGAAATGATGACTTTAAAAAAGTAGTTTTATACTTGTGAGTAGGGATGTCCTAAATGCGTAAATGCGTTAAAATGTAATATCGGAAATTATCGGTATCGTTTTTTTTTAATTATCTGTATCGTTTAAAAAAAAACATTTTTTAATTTTTATTTTATTTTATTAAATCCACATAAAAAACACAAGATACACTTACAATTCGTGCACCAACCCAAAAAACCTCCCTCCCCCATTCACACTCATTCACACAAAAGGGTTGTTTCTTTCTGTTATCAATATTCTGGTTCCTACATTATATATCAATATATATCAATACAGTCTGCAAGGGATACAGTCCGTAAGCACACATGATTGTCCACTAATAGTACAAACCTCTAATAGTTAATTTTAGTCATTTTCATTAATTACTAGTTTCTATGTAACTGTTTTTATATTGTTTTACTTTCTTTTTTATTCAAGAAAATGTTTTTAATTTATTTATCTTATTTTATTTTATTCATTTTTAAAAAAAAGTACCTTATCTTCACCATACCTGGTTGTCCAAATTAGGCATAATAATGTGTTAATTCCACGACTGTATATATCGGTTGATATCGGTATCGGTTGATATCGGTATCGGTAATTAAAGAGTTGGACAATATCGGCATATCGGATATCGGCAAAAAGCCATTATAATGTAATGTAATATCGGAAATTATCGGTATCGTTTTTTTTTATTATCTGTATCGTTTTAATTTTTTTTTAAATTTTTTAATTTTTTTTAATTAAATCAACATAAAAAACACAAGATACACTTACAATTAGTGCACCAACCCAAAAAACCTCCCTCCCCCCATTCACACTCATTCACACAAAAGGGTTGTTTCTTTCTGTTATTAATATTCTGCTTCCTACATTATATATCAATATATATCAATACAGTCTGCAAGGGATACAGTTATTAATATTAACAATATAACAATATATATCAATACAGTCTGCAAGGGATACAGTTATTAATATTAACAATATAACAATATATATCAATACAGTCTGCAAGGGATACAGTCCGTAAGCACACATGATTGTGCGTGCTGCTGCTCCACTAATAGTACTAACCTTTAACAGTTAATTTTACTCATTTGCATTAATTACTAGTTTATATGTAACTGTTTTTATATTGTTGTACTTTCTTTTTTATTCAAGAAAATGTTTTTAATTTATTTATCTTATTTTATTTGATTCATTTTTTTAAAAAGTACCTTATCTTCACCATACCTGGTTGTCCAAATTAGGCATAATAATGTGTTAATTCCACGACTGTATATATCGGTTGATATCGGTATCGGTTGATATCGGTATCTGTAATTAAAGAGTTGGACAATATCGGCATATCGGATATCGGCAAAAAGCCATTGTTCTTAATGGAAAGGCAACAAGGCAAGCGCTTGTTACTCTCGGGGTCTCCTAGCCGCTCAGGCAAATCATATTGTCTAAAAATGCATTTTTCCATGGATAACATGACATCATCGCGCCAAGTGCGTGCTCTTTCAGTCAATTAGTGCGCATATATACAGCCCGGCCCCCGGCCCAAACATTTTTAATTGTAATTTTGAGGAATTTATCTGAATGTGCATGAACTATTTCTGTTCAAAATTGTTTGAATGGTTAAATATTAGGGATGTCCGATAATGGCTTTTTGCCGATATCCGATATGCCGATATTGTCCAACTCTTTAATTACAGATACCGATATCAACCGATACCGATATCAACCGATATAAACAGTCGTGGAATTAACACATTATTATGCCTAATTTGGACAACCAGGTATGGTGAAGATAAGGTACTTTTTAAAAAAATGAATCAAATAAAATAAGATAAATAAATTAAAAACATTTTCTTGAATAAAAAAGAAAGTACAACAATATAAAAACAGTTACATAGAAACTAGTAATTAATGCAAATTTGTAAAATTAACTGTTAAAGGTTAGTACTATTAGTGGAGCAGCAGCACGCACAATCATGTGTGCTTACGGACTGTATCCCTTGCAGACTGTATTGATATATATTGATATATAATGTAGGAAGCAGAATATTAATAACAGAAAGAAATGGGGGGAGGGAGGTTTTTTGGGTTGGTGCACTAATTGTAAGTGTATCTTGTGTTTTTTATGTGGATTTAATAAAAAAAAACAAAAAAAAAACAAAACAAAAAAAAACGATACTGATAATAACAAAACCGATACCGATCATTTCCGATATTACATTTTAATGCATTTATCGGAATCTCTATTAAATATTAACTGTCAGTTTACTGTACTGTGCCAACTGTACTACTATATGAGTACCTATTTTCTATTGTTTCATTGGAAATAAAACAGCAAAGTCCATTTGGCTGTCATCTGTTTGAATTATGAGACACAATTGTGTCAAAGTCATGATTTTTTTTTTCATGCTTGAAGTAAGAAATGATGACTTTAAAAAAGTAGTTTTGTACTTGTGAGTAGGGATGTCCGATAATATCGGCCTGCCGATATTATCGGCCGATAAATGCGTTAAAATGTAATATCGGAAATTATCGGTATCGTTTTTTTTAATTATCTGTATCGTTTTTAAAAAAAAAATTAAATCGACATAAAAAACACAAGATACACTTACAATTAGTGCACCAACCCAAAAAACCTCCCTCCCCCCATTTCTTTCTGTTATCAATAGTCTGGTTCCTACATTATATATCAATATATATCAATACAGTCTGCAAGGGATACAGTCCGTAAGCACACGTGATTGTGCGTGCTGCTGCTCCACTAATAGTACTAACCTTTAACAGTTAATTTTACTCATTTGCATTAATTACTAGTTTCTATGTAACTGTTTTTATATTGTTGTACTTTCTTTTGTATTCAAGAAAATGTTTTAAATTTATTTATCTTATTTTATTTGATTCATTTTTTTAAAAAGTACCTTATCTTCACCATACCTGGTTGTCCAAATTAGGCATAACAATGTGTTAATTCCACGACTGCATAAATTGGTTGATATCGGTATTGGTTGATATCGGTATCGGTAATTAAAGAGTTGGACAATATCGGCATATCGGTTATCGGCAAAAAGCCATTATCGGACATCCCTAATCACAATGTTTGCTTCTTTTTTTCCATCACTGATTATTACTCACCGCAGACTTTTATGAGAACTAACAAACATAATAAAACATCACTTACTGTACAACGTCTGCTGTTATCAGGATGCAGACTGCTGGGATTGTTCGTATATTCCCATTTAGGTGAAATATATAAAAATATGTTGTCCTTATAATAATATCACTAATACTTGGTTAACATTCAAATCACAACATTTAAATGGAGAATTGTTGGCGATTATTTATTGCATTTTATTAGCGAAATAGAGGAGCGCCCATTCAGTATGCAGACTTTTATATACCTTTATTTAATATTTAGAATGCATTAAAAAAATGTATTTCATAATGATTGTGAACGATTCCAAAAAAAAGTGCAGTTCCACTTTCAGGCACTTTCTGCATTGTAGTCACTTACTGCAAATTGAATGCAGTTTCTCGCACTCAGCATTTCTTAATTGGATGAAAGATTATGTGTGGCAGCTGCATAGAACATCAAACAAGTCATTAGAAGCAATAATAATGAGGGGGGGGCGGGGGGGGGGGGGGGGGGAACCCTAATATCACCAAGTGGGAATGAAAGGAATCAGAGGAACGTCATTCGGACGTACCCTCGGAAATGATGTCACTCCGGTTGCAGGCTAATTGCTGGAGGATGTCCTCTTACCGGAGTGTGAAAGGCTGTGTCTAATTACTGCAACATTAATAAGGAATTAGCTTATCACAAGGTTAACTTATCAGGAGGGCCTAGAAGCAGCTGGATGTTCCTTTTGAGCCAGACTGCAGTGGACCAACTGGACCACAAGGGGTAGATCTTGGTCTTCCTATCAAGGGTTGGAACTAGTGAGTGGAAGGTGTTGGTGTTGGGGAACATTTCAATAAAAACAAAGAGCCAGTGTTCATTTCCTCTTTCCAATTGTGAATTCATTACAAACTCCTTCATATTAACACTCACATTCTATGGAATTGATCCATCCACCCATCCATCCATCCACCCATCCACCCATCCATGGTGCGTGTACCTCCCGTTCATTCTAGTTCCAATTCTGAAACGCAAATCAAAAAATAAAATTAAGACAGTTTTTTCCATTTTTATTATATACGGCAGATTTTAAAACAAACAAAATCAATCAATCAATGTTTACTTATATAGCCCTAAATCACGAGTGTCTCAAAGGGCTGCACAAGCCACAAAGACATCCTCGGTTCGGATCCCACATCAGGGCAAGGAAAAACTCAACCCAATGGGATGACAATGAGAAACCTTGGAGAGGACCGCAGATGTGGGGACCTCCCCCCTAGGGCGACGAGTGGATCTAGCATAATATTGTGAGAGTCCAGTCCATAGTGGATCTAACATAATAGTGTGAGAGTCCAGTCCATAGTGGATCTAACATAATAGTGACAGTCCAGTCCATAGTGGATCTAACATAATAGTGTGAGAGTCCAGTCCATAGTGGATCTAACATAATAGTGTGAGAGTCCAGTCCATAGTGGATCTAACATAATAGTGTGAGAGTCCAGTCCATAGTGGATGTAACATAATAGTGTGAGAGTCCAGTCCATAGTGGATCTAACATAATAGTGTGAGAGTCCAGTCCATAGTGGATCTAACATAATAGTGTGAGAGTCCAGTCCATAGTGGATCTAACATAATAGTGTGAGAGTCTAGTCCATAGTGGATCTAACATAATAGTGTGAGAGTCCAGTCCATAGTGGATCTAACATAATAGTGTGAGAGTCCAGTCCATAGTGGATCTAACATAATAGTGAGAGTCCAGTCCATAGTGGATCTAACATAATAGTGTGAGAGTCCAGTCCATAGTGGATCTAACATAATAGTGTGAGAGTCCAGTCCATAGTGGCTCTAACATAATAGTGTGAGAGTCCAGTCCATAGTGGATCGAACATAATAGTGTGAGAGTCCAGTCCATAGTGGATCTAACATAATAGTGAGAGTCCAGTCCATAGTGGATCTAACATAATAGTGTGAGAGTCCAGTCCATAGTGGATCTAACATAATAGTGTGAGAGTCCAGTCCATAGTGGATCTAACGTAATAGTGTGAGAGTCCAGTCCATAGTGGATCTAACATAATAGTGTGAGAGTCCAGTCCATAGTGGATCTAACATAATATTGTGAGATTCCAGTCCATAGTGGATCTAACATAATAGTGCGAGAGTCCAGTCCATAGTGGATCTAATATAATAGTGTGAAAGTCCAGTCCATAGTGGATCTAACATAATAGTGCGAGAGTCCAGTCCATAGTGGATCTAACATAATAGTGTGAAAGTCCAGTCCATAGTGGATCTAACATAATAGTGTGAGATTCCAGTCCATAGTGGATCTAACATAATAGTGTGAGAGTCCAGTCCATAGTGGATCTAACGTAATAGTGTGAGAGTCCAGTCCATAGTGGATCTAACATAATAGTGTGAGAGTCCAGTCCATCGTGGATCTAACATAATAGTGTGAGAGTCTAGTCCATAGTGGATCTAACATAATAGTGTGAGAGTCCATTCCATAGTGGATCTAACATAATAGTGTGAGAGTCTAGTCCATATTAAAAAGGGGTTGATTTTCATTAAAACATTGACATAAAATTGGATTTGTTTTCCTTTTATGGATTTGAATTTTTCCAGATAAACACAAAAATCCAATTCATGTTCATCCAAAATGCAAAAATGTGTGTTTATCTGTGTGATGACAACTTCAACCGGAAGCAATATTTGAGCTTTTCCTTTGCGTTTCGGGTCCGTGTACCTTCCGTTCATTCTATTTCCAATTCTTAAATGCAAATCAAAAAACACATTTCGGGCCATTTTTTCCTCTTTTCATTTCTAAAACAAAAGTTGGACAACTATTTAAAGAGACTTTAAAAAAAAAAAAGGACAATAGGACTCCTGCTGAACAAAGATGTTACCCATCCATCAATCCATTTTCTACGCTAAAAACATGCTAAATGCAAAGGAAAAGCTAAAATACTCTTTCCGGTTAAATTTTATCACACAGATAAACACACATTTTTGCATTTTGGATGAACATGTATTTGAATGTTGTGTTTATCTGGAAAAATAAAAATCCACAACAAGAAACAGAAACAGCACAAAATCCAATTTTATGGCAATATTTTAATGAAAACCAACCCTTTTTTGTTTGTTTTAAAATCTGCCATGTATAATAAAAATCGATAAACGGCCCTAATTTTTTTTTTTGATTTGCGTTTAAGAATCGAAAATAGAATAAACGGACCGTTTAGCATGTTTTTAGCATAACGCTAACATCTTTGTTCAGCAGGAGTCCTATTGTCCTTTTAAAAACGTCTCATTGAATAGTTGTCCAACTTTTGTTTCAGAAATGAAAATAGAAAAAATGGCCCGAAATGTATTTTTTGATTTGCATTTAAGAATTGGAAGTAGAATGAACGGAAGCTACACGGACCTAAAATACTGCTTGTTATGTGACATTCATCCTCCACTGTTGCCATTTCTAATATAAAGTAGTGTAAAGTTCTTACTTATATCTGTCAGTAAACTCACCATGAAAGCGCTAAAACATACCGGTGTGGTGAGTTTACATTATTTACCCAAGGAACTTTAGTTATTAGAGAGTTCCGGTCGGACGGTTTTTCACGGGACACATTTCCGGCCTTGTTGTTGTTTCCGGATGAGGAGATGCTGCTCCGTTATTGATTGAAGTAAAGTCTGAATGTCATTAAAACAGTTAGCGCCATCTTTTGACACTTCTTCCACTCCCGTCCTTGCACGCTACACCGCTACGACAAAGATGATGGGGAGAAGACGCTGTCGAAGGTGAGCCACGTAAATAATACCGGCCACAAAACGGTGCATCCGGAAGCGACTGTCAGAAAGCGACTTGAAGATGATGTGTAAAACATCATCTATGCAACATTTTGAGCAAAGAACCACCATTACATGTTATGTAGACCACAAGGAAGTCTTTTACATTTAGAAAAAAATAATAATAATATGACTCCTTTAATGCGCCTTTTGTATGAAAATAGACCTGAAGGCAGTGCGCCTTCTAATCTGGTGCGCCCTACGGTCTGAAAAATACGGTAGTAACTAGGGATGTCCGATAATGGCTTTTTGCCGATTATCCGATATGCCGATATTGTCCAACTCTTTAATTACCGATACCGATATCAACCGATACCGATATCAACCGATATATACAGTCGTGGAATTAACACATTATTATGCCTAATTTGGACAACCAGGTATGGTGAAGATAAGGTACTTTTTAAAGAAATGAATCAAATAAAATAAGATTAATAAATTAAAAACATTTTCTTGAATAAAAAAGAAAGTAAAACAATATAAAAACAGTTACATAGAAACTAGTAATTAATGAAAATTTGTAAAATTAACTGTTAAAGGTTAGTACTATTAGTGGACCAGCACAATCATGTGTGCTTACGGACTGTATCCCTTGCAGACTGTATTGATATATATTGATATATAATGTAGGAGCCAGAATATTAATAACAGAAAGAAACAACCCTTTTGTGTGAATGAGTGTGAATGAGTGCACTAATTGTAAATGTATCTTGTGTTTTTTATGTGGATTTAATAAAAACAAAACAAAACAAAAAAAAAACAAAAAAAAAAAAACGATACTGATAATAAAAAAAACGATACCAATAATTACATTACATTTTAACGCATTTATCGGCCGATAATATCGGCAGACCGATATTATCGGACATCTCTAGTAGTAACTATTGTGAGATACCAAACTCCTAGGAGACGTGGTCTTTTTTTCCACTCATTCACACATCCGTTGCGTGGTCCTATAATTGTTTTTTGTTTTTTTTCTGTTATAATATTTTCATGATTGTGGAAAGCCATAATTGAAATCAAAATTGTACAAATTGTCCATCCATAAAGTCCAGTGGTGTTGCTGTATTTTGTTGTCATGTTAAAAACATGCATGTTGTGTATCTTTTAGGCACTTGGAATTGAGGTCAGTGTCTCTCAAAGGTTGTTCTTCTGTAATCAGGTATTGATTGATTGATTGATTGAAACCTGTATTAGTAGATTGCACAGTACAGTCTCATGATCCGTGGTCCGGATCATGTTTTGTTATTTTCTCTTAGTTTTGGACTCCTTTAGTTCCTGTTTGTGCACCTCTGAGTTTGTTTTGGTTGCCATGGTTGCTCATTGTGTTCACCTGTCTCTGATTAGTGTTCGCCCGCTCACCTGCTTCCCGAGCACTAATCAGAGGCATTATTTAAGCCTGTCAGTTGTTTGCTTCATGCAACCTGTCTACGAAAGTTTTGCTAAGTGCTAAAAGGTAGCCTCGTCTTTGTGAGTATTACTTGTCTCAAGTCCATGCTAAGTGATAGCGATAGCTCCAAGTGCGATCAGCACGTAGTGCCTTCGGCTTGTTTTCCGTTTTTTTGTACTCCTTTGATTTTTTGAGAATTAAATCATGTTCCTACCTGCACGCTTTGTCCGGAGTGGTCCGTCTGCATCCCGGGAGAACGAACCCCGCAGTAAGCTGCGGAAACCCCGTCGTGACAGTACAGTACATATTCCGTACAATTGACCACTAAATGGTAACACCCGAATAAGTTTTTCAACTTGTTTAAGTCGGGGTCCACGTTGAACAATTCATGGTAATTCATGGTCTAATTACAGTACATTGTCATGTGTTTTGCATCACTTTGTTTAACAATAATGTGAGCAAAGTTAGTTGTAGTTATATTCGGTGTTGGGTTAGTTACTGAAAACTAGAGATGTATGCGTTAAAATGTAATATCGGAAATGATCGGTATCGTTTTTTTTATTATCGGTATCGTTTTTTTTGTTTTTTTTGTTTTTTTAAATTAAATCAACATAAAAAACACAAGATACACTTACTATTAGTGCACCAACCCAAAAAACCTCCCTCCCCTCATTTACACTCATTCACACAAAAGGGTTGTTTCTTTCTGTTATTAATATTCTGGTTCCTACATTATATATCAATATATATCAATACAGTCTGCAAGGGATACAGTCCGTAAGCACACATGATTGTGCGTGCTGCTGCTCCACTAATAGTACTAACCTTTAACAGTTAATTTTACTCATTTTCATTCATTACTAGTTTCTATGTAACTGTTTTTATATTGTTTTACTTTCTTTTTTATTCAAGAAAATGTTTTTAATTTATTTATCTTATTTTACAAATTTTTAAAAAAAAGTACCTTATCTTCACCATACCTGGTTGTCCAAATTAGGCATAATAATGTGTTAATTCCACGACTGTATATATTGGTTGATATCGGTATCGGTTGATATCGGTATCGGTAATTAAAGAGTTGGACAATATCGGAATATCGGATATCGGCAAAAAGTCATTATCGGACATCCCTACTGAAAACCAGTAACTAGTTACTGTTACTAGTTTATTTCAAAAGTAACTCATTTACTAACTCAGTTACTTACACCAAAAAGTAATGCGTTACTGTGAAAAGTAACTATTTAGTTACTTATATTTATTTTTTTTATTTTTTTTAAGGCCCCCTTTAATGCCCTTTTACCCTTCATTTCAGTACTGTTATTGCACTCGAGAATAATACAATCTATTAATGAACTTGACATGCATTTGCATCACTGAACTCTGCTAAGCAATGTGCTCTACGTACAACACACAAACAATGTGCTCTACATACAACACACAAACAATGTGCTCTACATACAACACACAAACAATGTGCTCTACATACAACACACAAACAATGTGCTCTACATACAACACACAAACAATGTGCTCTACATACAACACACAAACAATGTGGTCTACATACAACACACAAACAATGTGCTCTACGTACAACACACAAACAATGTGGTCTACATACAACACACAAACAATGTGGTCTACATACAACACACAAACAATGTGCTCTACGTACAACACACAAACAATGTGCTCTACGTACAACACACAAAGACCAAGATATGTTTCAAAGGGCCAATTTGTTTCGGGCCAGAACAAATTGACAAAACTATTTTAAATAGCTGCAACATAACATACATAAGTAACAAACAGCATAATAACAACATAGCTGTAAAGCAAGGAAGGCACACACTACATACACAAAGCCTAACCAGGCATTTTTTTCCCTCAAGGAATTCTGAAATAAAATCATGTCCGAAGCCCAGAACACTCTACACATTTCCCCGGTTTTAGTTTAGAGATAAGGAAAGATTGGCCTGGCCCACTAGCATCCCTCTTTATGTTTGTGAACTTTATAGTCTATACATATAGAGTGATGTGATAATCAAACACTCTAGAAGTCTAGAATGAAAGAATATGGAGTTCTGGAGTTTTGGGGAAGATGGAGTTACCCCTCAGTCATCATTGCTCCCAGGTCCACTCTGACCCGAGGTGGTAGTACCTGTCAGGGTCCCAGCTATGGGTTAAATAGCATTTCAAAGACCTCAACGGTGGAAGTGGCGGAGGATGACACTGCATGTCACAACGGCATTGAAGGCGGATGAAGGCTGCAACAGAGGGTGGTCTCCAGTCGTCATGGATCCATGCCACTGGATCAAGACCCCTCTCTGCCAAGGACCGTGTGGTGGCTGCAGGCGCATCAGTCTCCCCACGCTAAAAGATGTCACGCGCAGGCGTCCTCCCGAATGGGAACCCATCCATTCTGAGGACAGTCATACTCGACTACGAGTGACCGCCGATGATGATGATATAAGAGGATTGACAGAGTGTGTGTACCTTCAGTGCTGCAATGTCTCTATCAATGTTGTCCTGGCTAGCAGTGACTCGTTAAAATCCAGCCGCTGTTGCTTAGGAGGTGAAGTGTCTCTCTCTTTACTAGCTTCGTCGAAGCACGTTGCTTTTGTAGCTG
This sequence comes from Entelurus aequoreus, assembly GCF_033978785.1. NCBI lineage: Eukaryota > Metazoa > Chordata > Actinopteri > Syngnathiformes > Syngnathidae > Entelurus > Entelurus aequoreus. The sequence continues at coordinate 81,625,465 of NC_084736.1, forward strand.
TTTCAGCAGATCTGACCCGTCTCCGCTCGGGATGGTTTCCTGTTGACCCCGCTGTGGACTGGACTCCCGCTGATGTGTTGGATCCACTGTGGACTGGACTTTCACAATGTTATGTCAGACCCACTCGACATCCATTGCTTTCGGTCTCCCCTAGAGGGGGGGGGGTTACCCACATATGCGGTCCTCTCCAAGGTTTCTCATAGTCATTCACCGACGTCCCACTGGGGTGAGTTTTTCCTTGCCCGTATGTGGGCTCTGTACCGAGGATGTCGTTGTGGCTTGTACAGCCCTTTGAGACACTTGTGATTTAGGGCTATAAAAATAAACATTGATTGATTGATTGATTGATTGACAGAGTGTGTGTACCTTCAGTGCTGCACTGTCTCTATCAATGTTGTCCTGGCTAGCAGTGCCTCGTTAAAATCCAGCCGCTGTTGCTTAGGAGGTGAAGTGTCACTCTCTTTACTAGCTTCGTCGAAGCACGTTGCTTTTGTAGCTGTTTCAGCAGATTTGAATTGCCAGGATAGGATCTTTGACCCAAGACACAACTTACATTTAACTAAAATGTTCTTTTCTTTGTGGTCGACAAAAGAAAAGTAGTGAGAATATCTCCATGTTAAGAAACTCGGCTTCGGGCTTCGCCATGACGTCTTCAAATAACGTGTTAGATTACTATTTACCGCCGAAAGTAACGGCGTTACAGTAACGTTAGTCACAACGCTGGTTATATTGGCCTGACGGAAGGCATGATTTCTGGTGATCCTCGACCTCATTACTAACAGACCCAGTGAGGTCTCATCCAGATTCCACAGCAGAGAAGACTCTGGCATCCCTGCCAAAGGCGCTCGTTTGTCAGGGAAGTATGGAGATCAGAGGCTGACAAATCTCCCATGTCTTCCAGGCTGTCGAGCCCTTTGCCTGCTCATCAAAGACAAAAGAAGGAGCCATGCAAGACAGCCGAGCAGGCGTTCCATTTAGACGAGGGTCTCCGCTTAAACCCCCCCCTGAGCTTGGCCTTTTGAAAATGCCTATTAGCCTGGGTGAGAGAGATTACAAGCAAATAAAATTACATTCATTGTGATGTTTGATTTCATAATACCCCCAGAATTATAATTACACCGCACTGGCACTTTCCATTGAAAACCCTTCTGACGGCAACAAAGAATCACAGATGGGAATAAGCAGGTTATGAATGCACATTATCTGCCCTGTTTCACCAGAAGCAACAATAATGGAGAAGAATGGCGGCATAAATAGGAATGTAATCAGGTGAGAGTGCAGGATTTAATGATATGGAGCGTAGGGCTTTATTTCCATCTCAAATACTTTTTTGGTAGAGCAACAGAAGCTGTTGTGTGGTGGCGGGATTGATTTTTTTTATGGCGTTATGATACATTTTCTGGCTTCAATAGAACTGTGTTTAAAAGCTCACGTGTGAACTAATTAAATGCATATTTTATAGTAAGTTTGCATGACATTTTGATACTGAACATGGGGGGCAACAACCTTCTCAAAATCATCTTGCCATACCGAGAGTATCTGTCCAAATATTAATAGTATCAATACCAAGGGTCTTTTTTTTAAAATTTTGATGTATTTAATTATTATTTGAAAAGAAAACAAAAAACATTACATTTACAAAAGTCACACAGAATGGTAATCTAAAAAAAAAAAAAAAGGTTGATACCAAGAGTCTCCATGTTTATTTTCACAAATATTGTCTGTAATAATAATAATAATAATAATAATAATAGATTTTATTTCTAAAAAGCACTTTACATTGAGTAAACAACCTCAATGTGCTACAGTGTATTAAAAAAATAAATAAATTAAAAATAAATAAATAAATACAAAAAAAAAAAAAAAGGAAGAAGATAATAAAAATAAAATAAACTATACATATACATTCACTTTACAAACACACATATACACATACTGTACATATACAAGTACATATGCACACATACACTCATGCACATAATCACGTTTCATCAAACATATATTAACGTTGTTGCCCTAGGGTAAACTGGGTATAACACATGGCACACTGACAAAGCTTAACCTATTTATACTATAACAATCTACAAGGTTAATGTAGGTTGCTTGTCTTTCTTCCCCTCCATTTTTCTGCATTCTTTCGTATCTCAAGTTATCATTACGTATATGTATTGTTGCATTTGAACAATTGTATTGTTGATAATAAAGGTAAAGTATTGGTATTGTTTATTATCAATAGCACTATTTCTATTGGTATTCATATTGCTCCATTTTTAGTGTAATAATGCTCATTGTCATTTCTGTATTATTATTTATTTTCGCTAACTGCTTATTTGCTATTAGTTTTACCATCATATTTGTACATGTCGTATTTGCTGATGTTGCTCTATTGTTGTTGTTGTTGTTGTTGTTGTTGTTGTTTTTGTCTCTCTGTCTAATCCCCCTCTTGTCCCCACAATTCCCCCCTCTGTCTTCCTTTTTCTCTCTTTCTATCCCCTCCTGCTCCGGCCCGGCTGCACCAAATGATAATATAAATACATTTAATAAAGTCAAAATACAAATAAGGCAACAAGAGAAGTATCCTACACTTCTCTTTTGTAAAGTCAATCTGAACAGCCGATATGGGCATCTACATCTGCTATATGATTTGCCTGAGAAGAAAAAGATAATAAAAATAAATAAAAATTAAAAACTAGAACAGCCTAATAGCTAGAACTAGTATGCATATATCTAAAAAAAGAATAGTTTTGTATTGTATGGTTACATTGATGATGCTGTGTTTGGATAATGTTTCATGGTTTATGAACATAGGAGAGCTTTGGAGGCGAAAAAGTCAAACAACACATGTATGTCATGTCAAGACTTGGTTCTTGGGTTTTGTTTCTCCGGAAGGCAACGGAAAATTGGCACGGGCAAGGCGTGAATTAAGAAACATGATTTAATATTAACACTAAAAAAAAAAGAATAAACAAAAGGCGCGCACAATGGCGGAAGTACAAAAACTTGGCTATGAAAATAAAACTTGCACAAAAGGCATAAACTATGATCAATGAAACAAAAACACTAACTGTGGCATTAATAAACAACTTACTTGACAAGGAACTGTGAACATGACACGAAGCAGAGGGATGAAAAAGTGCGAGGTGGCCAGGACGAACAACAGAAACAGACAGATTTAAATAGTGACATGATCAGTGAAAACAGGTGCGTGACTCAAAACGTGAAACAGGTGCGTGACAGGACAGGTGAAAACTAATGAGTTGCTATGGAAACAAACAAACAAGGAAGTGCAACCAGGAACTAAAAAGAGTCCAAAAAAACAAACACATGGCCAAAACAAAAACATGAACAACAGACATGACATGTCATGAATTTTTGTTGATATGTTGTCTGATATTGTATGAATATGTTACATTTACCGTATTTTCCGGACCATAGGACGCACCGGATTATAAGGCGCACTGCCGATGAATGGTCTATTTTTTATCTTTTTTCATATATAAGGTGCACCGGATTATAGGGCGCATTAAAGGAGTCATATTATCATTATTTTTTTCAACATGTAAAAGACTTCCTTGTGGTCTACATAACATGTAATGGTGGTTCTTTGCTCAAAATGTTGCATAGATTACCGTATTTTCCGGACCATAGGGCGCACCGAATTATAAAGCGCACTGCCAATGAATGGTCTATTTTTTTTAATCTTTTTTCATATATAAGGCGCATTAAAGGAGTCATATAATTAAACAAATTTTCAACATGTAAAAGACTTCCTTGTGGTCTACATCAGTGGTCCCCAACCACCGGGCCGCGGCCCGGTACCGGTCCGCGGACCGATTGGTACCGGACCGCACAAGAAATTAAAAAAAAAAAAAAATATATATATATATATATATATTTTTTTAAATCAACATAAAAAACACAATATATACATTATATATCAATATAGATCAATACAGTCTGCAGGGATACAGTCCGTAAGCACACATGATTGTATTTATTTATGTAAAAAAAAAAAAAAAAAAAAAAAAAAAAATTTGGGGGGGAAAAATACACCCCCCCCTCCCGCACCCCCCCACCGGTCCGTGGGACACATTTTGAAGCGTTGACCGGTCCGCAGCTACAAAAAGGTTGGGGACCACTGGTCTACATAACATGTACCGTATTTTTCGGAGTACAAGTCGCTCCGGAGTATAAGTCGCACCGGCCAAAAATGCATAATAAAGTAGGGAAAAAACATATATAAGTCGCACTGGAGTATAAGTCGCATTTTTTTGGGGAAATGTATTTGATAAAAGCCAACACCAAGAATAGACATTTGAAAGACAATTTAAAATGTCTAAAGAATAGTGAACAACAGGCTGAATAAGTGTACGTTATATGAGGCATAAATAACCAACTGAGAAGGTGCCTGGTATGTTAACGTAACATATTATGGTAAGAGTCATTCAAATAACTATAACATATAGAACATGCTATACGTTTACCAAACAATCTGTCACTCCTAATCGCTAAATCCCATGAAATCTTATACGTCTAGTCTCTTACGTGAATGACATCAATAATATTATTTGATATTTTACGCTAATGTGTTAATCATTTCGCACATAAGTCGTTCCTGAGTATAAGTCGCACCCCCGGCCAAACTATGAAAAAAACTGCGACTTATAGTCCGAAAAATACAGTAATGGTGGTTCTTTGGTCAAAATGTTGCATAAATTACCGTATTTTCCAGATCATAGGGCGCACCGAATTATAAAGCGCACTGCCTATGAATGGTCTATTTTCGATCTTTTTTCATATATAAGGCGCATTAAAGGCCTACTGAAAGCCACTACTAGCGACCACGCAGTCTGATAGTTTATACATCAATGATGAAATCTTAACATTGCAACACATGCCAATACGGCCGGGTTAACTTATAAAGTGACATTTTAAATTTCCCGCTAAACTTCCGGTTGAAAACGTCTATGTATGATGACGTATGCGCGTGACGTCAATGGTTGAACCGGAAGTATTGGTACACCATTGAATCCAATACAAAAAAGCTCTGTTTTCATCTCAAAATTCCACAGTATTCTGGACATCTGTGTTGGTGAATCTTTTGCAATTTGTTTAATGAACAATGGAGACTGCAAAGAAGAAAGCTGTAGGTGGGATCGGTGTATTAGTGGCTGGCTGCAGCAACACAACCAGGAGGACTTTGACTTGGATAGCAGACGCGCTATCGGGTGAAGTCCTTCGTCGCGCCGTCGATCGCTGGAACGCAGGTGAGCACGGGTGTTGATGAGCAGATGAGGGCTGGCGTAGGTGGAGAGCTAATGTTTTTAGCATAGCTCTGTCGAGGTCCCGTAGCTAATTTAGCTTCAATGGCGTTGTTAGCAACAGCATTGCGTCGTTAGCAACAGCATTAACCGTGTGGTTACAGGTCCAGAGTTTGGTAGTATTGTTGATCTTCTGTCTATCCTTCCAGTCAGGGGTTTATTTATTTTGTTTCTATCTGCAGTTAAGCACGATGCTATCACGTTAGCTCCGTCGCTAAAGAGCTTCGCTGATGTATTGTCGTGGAGATAAAAGTCACTGTGAATGTCCATTTCGCGTTCTCGACTCTCATTTTCAAGAGGATATAGTATCCGAGGTGGTTTAAAATACAAATCCGTGATCCACAATAGAAAAAGGAGAAAGTGTGGAATCCAATGAGCCCTTTTACCTAAGTTACGGTCAGAGCGAAAAAAGATACGTCCTGCACTGCACTCTAGTCCTTCACTCTCACGTTCCTCATCCACAAATCTTTCATCCTGGCTCAAATTAATGGGGTAATCATAACTTTCTCGGTCCGAATCGCTCTCGCTGCTGGTGTAAACAATGGATGAAATGTGAGGAGCCTTTCAACCTGTGACGTCACGCTACTTCCGGTACAGGCAAGGCTTTTTTTTATCAGCGACCAAAAGTTGCGAACTTTATCGTCAATGTTCTCTACTAAATCCTTTCAGCAAAAATATGGCAATATCGCGAAATGATCAAGTATGACATATAGAATGGATCTGCTATCCCCGTTTGAATAATATTTTTTAAAATTTCAGTAGGCCTTTAAAGGAGTCATATAATTTTATTTTGTTTCCCCTCTAATGCGGCATGCGTATGAAAAGAGACCTGAGCGCCTTGTAATCCGATGTGCTTTACGGTCCGAAAAATACGGTAACGCAACTCCCAGTAAGTGTAAACGTACGCAGAGAAAAATTATCACCACAAACGTAAACAACATTTCTTTGTTGTACTGGACTACAAAACAATGAATGTTCCTGATAGTTCTTGTGTGTGTGGGGCACATTTAGTGTGTGGCACATATGTCTTCTGGCCAGAAGGGAAGAGATAAGAGACATTCTTGGGCGTCTCAGAAGCAGGATCAGCAGATAGCGGTACTTGTTGTTCTCATGTGTTAAATAGCTGGCCTTCAACACCCGCAATCAATCGCTGAGTGAGCCGCCATGTTGCCAAGACTTGTTAGATAGCCAGATGGCTCCAATCTATGGAACACGGCCCAGACTCGCGTGTCGCATCGTCAACGTGAAGGCGCGCAATAATGCACCTTCCCAATGCAGGATGTTGTCCTCAGCTCATTGGTTGGAATAGATGTCTCCGGAATGAACCGCTGATTAAAGTTCTGCGCTAATCAGCCAAAAGATTAACAGCGACGCATAGCAAAAACATTGTTAGCCTCGGGTTGTTTTGGCTGATGAGCAAAGCGGCTCACTTTTACACTTTGCATCAGTCCATTTTAGATGGAAGCCGGCGGCGTTTCTGGGTGTTGTTGATAAATGGCTTTCACTTTGCATAGTAGAGTTTTAACTTGCACTTACAGATGTAGCGACCAACTGTAGTTACTGACAGTGGTTTGCTGAAGTGTTCTCGAGCCCATGTGGTGATATCCTTTACACGCCGATGTCCCTTTTTGATGCAGTACCGCCTGAGGGATCGAAGGTTCGTAATATTTGTGTCACGGTCATCCTTGCGCTCTGCTTGTCGCACCTCGGGACACGCCCACGGCCGCGCACATCCAGGGACGCGCCGCGCGGGTCTCCGCCCTGCAGCAGCCGCCAGCTGCAATCATTCACCGGCAATCAGCGTACCTGCCTCTAATGATCAAGCTGCCTTCTTAAAGGCCTACTGAAACCTACTACTACCGACCACGCAGTCTGATAGTTTATATATCAATGATGAAATCTTAACATTGCAACACATGCCAATACGGCCGGGTTAACTTATAAAGTGACTTTTTAAATTTCACGGGAAATATCCGGCTGAAACGTCGCGGTATGATGACGTATGCGCGAGACGAAGTCAGAGTAACGGAAGTTATGGTACCCGTAGAATCCTATACAAAAAGCTCTGTTTTCATTTCATAATTCCACAGTATTTTGGACATCTTTTGCAATTTGTTTAATGAACAATGAAGGCTGCAAAGAAGACAGTTGTAGGTGGGATCGGTGTATTAGCAGCGGACTACAGCAACACAACCAGGGGGACTTTGTTGGAGCGCTAGCCGTGCTAGCCGTGCTAGCCGCCGACCTCACCTTGACTTCCTACGTCTCCGGGCCGCCAAACGCATCGGGTGATGTCCTTCGTCCTTATGCCGATCGCTGGAACGCAGGTGAGCACGGGTGTTGATGAGCAGATGAGGGCTGGCTGGCGTAGGTGGAGAGCTAATGTTTTTAGCATAGCTCTGTGAGGTCCCGTTGCTAAGTTGCTAAGTTAGCTTCAATGGCGTCGTTAGCACAGCATTGTTAACCTTCGCCAGCCTGGAAAGCATTAACCGTGTATTTACATGTCCATGGTTTAATAGTATTGTTGATTTTCTATCTATCCTTCCAGTCAGAGGTTTATTTTTTTGTTTCTATATGCAGTTAAAGCACGATGCTATCACGTTAGCTCGTAGCTAAAGCATTTCGCCGATGTATTGTCGTGGAGATAAAAGGCACTGAATGTCCATTTTGCGTTCTCGACTCTCATTTTCAAGAGGATATAATATCCGAGGTGGTTTAAAATACAAATCCGTGATCCACAATAAAAAGTTGCAAACTTTATCGTCGATTTTCTCTACTAAATCCTTTCAGCAAAAATATGGCAATATCGCGAAATGATCAAGTATGACACATAGAATGGATCTGCTATTCCCGTTTAAATAAAAAAAAATCATTTCAGTAGGCTTTTAAGCCTGCACAAGCTGCCATGCCGGGCCGGAATATAATCTTCTGTTGGTGTACAGTAAGCAAAGATCTGATGCTTGATGCAACCTTGTTCTCGGTCTGTTTTCCCCTCCGTGTTTTCAGTGTGCATTTTCTCGTGTGGTCCCCGCAGTACCCTCCGTCGTCTTGAAAGTGAGCTGTGCGTCCCACTTTTCTCTGGTTCTCCCTCTGGACTCTTCCCTGCCTCCCTCGCGCTTCCGGATCCTCAACTCCTCGCTTGCCCCCGGACTCTGACGTCTCTCTCTGCCCCACGGACCTCTCGCGGATCTTGGACCCCTTTTGCCTTGCCCTCTTTGGATTTGTCTGCTTCCTCATCCAACAACACTTGGTAAAACACACTACAGCTAATCACACACATAGCTACGCACCACATACACTTTTGGATCTAGTTCACACTCCATTTCCTTAGTTTGTATTCTATTGTTTGATTATTATATATATAGGGTGAATATATATACTAAATCTATAGAGCTACATTGGCCCCTGGTGTCGGTTACCGTCACCTCCCCCAGTTAAACCATAACAATTTGATGAGCATTCCCTCACTTTCTCAGTCTTTTTTTGAAACATTTTGCAGGCATCAAAATTAAAATGAGCAAAAAACATAGTTAGCCCCGGGTTGTTTTGGCTTGTACAAGTGCAGCGTCTGATGAGCAAAGCGTTCCTGACTGGAAGCGGCCAAAGTACGCAGACAAAGCATGGAATCGGTCTGAACAGACTCCGACGTCTCGAGAGGCCGCCGCTGACTAATCAGTAACCGCCCCCCCCACCCCCCCCTCTGCAAGTGGAAGAACAAGCCCCCTTAAGCTGTGACATTAATGAACACAACAAGATAAGATTTGGATTGTTATCGCGGTGCTCAGAGAGGAGATAAGAGCTTTCCAAAGCACGTTGGCGCTCCGACACTTTTCCAAAGAGGCGAGGGGAGGCATTCCGAGGGAAGAATGGAATGCAAAGAAGTCGGTCTCGTGATCGATGTGATCCTCCTGACCTTTACCACCTTATTATAGCTACCTTGGGTATTTGCGAGAGGTTGCAGACGTGGTGATAAGGGTGAATCTAGAAATGGAGGCTATTCTCTACGCAACCATAAGTGAAACAAATCCAATCTGCACGAGAGTAGCAACGATACTTTTTTGTTCTAAGAAGATGTTCTAATGTGATGTACAAAACCCCAAAAACAATTTGAAATGTGGACTCGTCAGACCACAGAACACTTTTCCACTTTGCATCAGTCCATCTTAGATGAGCACGGGCTCAGCGAAGCCGACGGCGTATCTGGGTGTTGTTGATAAATGGCTTTCACTTTGCATAGTAGAGTTTTAACTTGCACTTACAGATGTAGCGACCAACTGTAGTTACTGACAGTGGGTTTCTGAAGTGTTCCTGAGCCCATGTGGTGATATCTTTCACACACTGATGTCGCTTTTTGATGCAGTACCGCCTGAGGGATCGAAGGTCCGTAATATCATGGCTTACGTGCAGTGATTTCTCCAGATTCTCTGAACCTTTTGGTGATATTACGGAGCGTAGATGGTGAAATCCCTAAATTCCTTGCAATAGCTGGTTGAGAAATGTTGTTCTTAAACTGTTCGAAAATTTGCTCGGGCATTTGTTTACAAAGTGGTGACCCTCGCCCCGTCCTTGTTTGTGAATGACTGAGCATTTCATGGAAGCTGCTTTTACACCCAATCATGGCAACCACCTGTTCCCAATTATTAGCCTGTTCACCTGTGGGATGTTCCAAATAAGTGTTTGATGAGCATTCCTCAAACTTTCTCAGTCTTTTTTGTCACTTGTGCCAGCTTTTTTGAAACATGTTGCCGCCATCAAATTCCAAATGAGCTAATATTTGCAAAACATAACAACGTTTTCCAGTTCGAACGTTAAATATCTTGTCCTTGCAGTCTATTCAATTGAATATAAGTTGAAAAGGATTTGCAAATCATTATATTCTGTTTTTATTTACAAATTACACAACGTGCCAACTTCACTGGTTTTGGGGTTTGTATATATATATATATATATATATATATATATATATTTATATATATTTATTTTATTTCAAGTTATGCAAAAAATAAACGTACGCACAATATTACAGGATGTAGTACTGTTAGAGAGGGTGTCAGGTTCAAACACCGATGACATCTATTAATCAGACAAGAAGCAAGGAATCATGCAGAGACAGAGTTCAATTTAGCTCATGAGGAGAACGCATGGAGCTGCACACTTAGTCACAATCTCGCCCTACGCTCTAAGGTACAGCTCCCGCGTCCCTCTATTTATTCAGGAGTTCCCCAGTCAACATCACTGAGGCCGCCTCTAAAAGGAGTGGTCACACATCTCATGCAAAGCAGCTTCCAGTACGCACAATACGTGACGGAATGTGCTGGGGGGGGGGGGCCTTGCGATTTCGCCTTGTCCCTGCTTCGTCTGCGTGCTGTCGTCTTATCTGCGTTGAGGTCCTTGAAGTCCTTGGCTGTTAGCGGGCTAAAACAAAGATAACATCCGCGGCTGAGGCCACCCCTCGGACAAGAAGTTAGAAAAAGTATAGCTTGAGCACAATAGCTAATAACTATAGCAACGGACTTTAAGCATATTAAAGTTGTGTGATAATATATATACATAATTATTCTAACAGAAGGGTTCTTGTGAAAGGGTTAGTTCATGTTGTTGGTCCTTGTGTGTATTTATAACACTCTTATCCTGCTCTTGTATTCATTTTAAAATGATATGGTAAGAAAGTTTGTTTGGGACGGTTGGGAGAGTGGCCGTGCCAGCAACCTGAGGGTTCCTGGTTCGATCCCCAGCTTCTACGTTGGTCTGCGGGGTCTTAACTGCATACTGTACATACCGTACAGTAGTACATTATGTAAGTGTTCATGCCAGTTATACATGTGAAAAGACAGTTTGTGCTATTTTTAAAGTGCCATTAGCATGCAGGCAGTGAAAAATGTCAATGCAATAAGTCATCCTCACACTCCCATGCCAAAAGAACCAGCCGCTGCATTCCTAGCAGCATTAGTGGCAGTAAATGTTCTGACCACACATCCAGGAGGGAAGGACTCAATCATTTTTTATTCCCCCGCCTGGAAAAACTCCCCCCACCCCCCCCCCCCCCCCGTGTTCCAGGCGCCAAGTTCCTCAGGTGAAACGCTCACAGTGCGGTGCCAGCGAACGTTCCCCGACCACGGCTGAGTCTTGAGAGATATATGCTCAAATAATTGTCAGCCGTGTTGGCTGCGGATGGAAGGGCCCGCTGGCTCCTGATTCATGTCTGCACAGGGCCCGCTGGCTCCTGATTCATGTCTGCACAGGGCCCGCTGGCTCCTGATTCATGTCTGCACAGGGCCCGCTGGCTCCTGATTCATGTCTGCACAGGGCCCGCTGGCTCCTGATTCATGTCTGCACAGGGCCCGCTGGCTCCTGATTCATGTCTGCACAGGGCCCGCTGGCTCCTGATTCATGTCTGCACAGGGCCCGCTGGCTCCTGATTCATGTCTGCACAGGGCCCGCTGGCTCCTGATTCATGTCTGCACAGGGCCCGCTGGCTCCTGATTCATGTCTGCACAGGGCCCGCTGGCTCCTGATTCATGTCTGCACAGGGCCCGCTGGCTCCTGATTCAGGTCTGCACAGGGCCCCTATGTGTGGACTTTATGTTCCTGGACTTTTCATGTTGCATCATTGGAGTCAGTGCTGTCTAGAGTCTGATGCCCACAGCTCCGTGTTGGTGGCCTGCGGAGTTTTTCGGGGTAAAATAACAACTTTTAAACTACAAACGTACTTAAACATCATGCTTGCCAACCCTCACAAATTTTCCGGGAGACTCACAATTTTCAGTGCCTCTCCCGAAAATCTCCCGGGACGACCATTCTCCCGAAGTTCTCCCGATTTCCAGCCGGACTTAAGGCACGCCCCCTCCAGGTCCGTGCGGACCTGAGTGAGGACAGCCTGTCGTCACGTCCGCTTGGCCAACCACAAAGTAACCACAGAACACTATACCTATAGTCGTACAGTGTTCTGTGGTTACTTTTTGCTTGGCCAACGGTTTACGTCGTATTGCGCACCCTGACGGTAAGTGTGGGAGTCGGTTCTGAAGTATGAAGTAAAGAGACGTAACTTCGTCACCTCGCCTGGTTATTGACGCCAACCCAGAATATTACACTGCCCATACTTACGCTCCTTCAAAGGCTGTGCTACTAGCTGCAAAGCATTGCACTTTCAAATACAACAATGAGTAGAGGAGTGTTATGTGTGTATATATGTAAATAAATGAACACTGAAATTCAAGTATTTATTTTATTTAGTGAATATATATATATATATATATATATATATATATATATATATATATATATATATATATATATATATATATATATATATATATATATATATATATATATATATATACATAGCTAGAATTCACTGAAAGTCAAGTATTTATTTAACTAAATATATATATATATATATATATATATATATATATATATATATATATATATATATATATATATATGTATGTATATATATATATATATATATATATATATATATATATATATATGTATATATATATATATATATTTATATATATATATATATATATATATATTAATATATATATATATATATATATATATGAAATACTTGAATTTCAGTGAATTCTACCTATAAATAAATATACTCCGGCCCCACCCCCCAACCCCGCCCACCTCAAACCCCTAACCCTAACCCTAACCCTAACCCTAACCCTAACCCTAACCCTAACCTCCCCCCAAATCTTCCGAATTTGGAAGTCTCAAGGTTGGCAAGTATGTTAAACACACATGTAAAAGATTTTTATGAAAATGCCGACAAAATGTGTTTGCTATAGAACAAAAAGAAGTATTAACCCATAATTGGATACTTACCAATGTTTTAAAAATGCAAATTAAAAACCTTTCAAAGATACACACAAAATACACACACACACACACACACACACACACACACACACACACACACACACACACACACACACACACACACACACACACACACACACACACACACACACACACACACACACACACACATACAGGCCTGGCCCTAACCAATCTGGCGCCCTAGGCAAGATTTTAGGTGGCACCCCCCCCCCCCCCCCCCCCCCCCACATCGGCAGTGAAGTGTATATACTCACAAGAAACCGAATAGCTTTGTCTTTGACCTTTTTTTTTACTTAAAGAAAGCAAATTAACATATTATATGAGAATGTTATGTTATGATTATCTTTAACCGAATCACAGCAGTGCTCAAATTAACAAACAGCATTCCCTCTCATGTGATATTGCTTAATTAACATTAATGATGTGCACTTTAACAACTAGGCTTACAACTATACCTAATATATAAAGGGGTGGAAAAGTGACTATTACCTGCAGGGCAAACATTAGCTAACCAGAAGGCAATAACAATGTCAACAAAAAACACCTGCTTAAAAGATCTAATACAAATGTCCCTGAGGAATGTAAGGTGGGAGTACTGTAATTACCTAACGTTACATTATTATTTTCCATAACAATTTAGCCCCCTCCACAATATTAACCCGACGTTAAAACAGAACTAGCTATTTATTGATTAGCAATTGCAGAATCATGTAACATTAGCTTAATGCTAAAAAGCCAGGTTACTATCACATTCTGTAACAGACAAATAATTTCATGTAGGCTAACATTACCTACCTGCTACCTCTGTCTTTTTCTCGTTTCTCCTCCTCTTCTTTTCTGTTTTTTCTTCCCTGGGCACCTGACAGTTTTGGCCGTTTTGACATCTTGTGTTGTTTTTTTGATGAGGTGACGTCCAAAAAGAGTCATGATACGGGAAGGGAGGGGGGGCGTAATGTTGTAACAAATAATATTTCTATTAAATAGGCTTTACTCTGCATTTTAATTAACGTGGGATTATTTTTTGTATTTAGAAATAATAGTACCAACTTTTTTTTTTTTTTTTTTCTCCAACATTTGTGGCACTGGCGTGGCGCCCCCTGATGGACGGCGCCCTTAGCATTTGCCTATACGGCCTATGCCACGGGCCGGCCCTGCACACACACACACGTGCCAGCAACAACTGTTGCAAAGCTGTGTCATCAACACTCACAAGTATAAAACTACTTTTTTAAAGTCATCATTTCTTACTTCAAGCATGAAAAAAAAAATCCTGATTTTGACACAATTGTGTCTCATAATTAAAACAGATGACAGCCAAATGGACTTTGCTGTTTTATTTTCAATGAAACAATAGAAAACAGGTACTCATATAGTAGTACAGTTGGCACAGTACAGTAAACTGACAGTTAATATTTAAACATTTGACATTTCTAACAATTTTGAACAGAAATAGTTCATGCACATTCAGATAAATTCCTCAAAATTACAATTAAAAAGATTTTGGCCGGGGGCCAGGCTGTATATATGCGCACTAATTGACTGAAAGAGCACGCACTTGACGTGATGATGTCATGTTATCCATGGAAAAATGCATTTTTAGACAATATGATTTGCCTGAGCGGCTAGGAGACCCCGAGAGTAACAAGCGCTTGCCTTGTTGCCTTTCCATTAAGAACAATAAACTAGTTTTTAGTATAAGTTTGCTGGTTTCAAGAAATGTAATGCCGAGCGCATATCATTATGTCAAGATAATGGCACTAGCATTTACTTCATTTAAGAATATTTTTCAACATATTGAGCAAAAAGGTCTCATATTTTTATTTTCTACCCAGAAAAGTGCACTTGTTATTAGTGAGAATATACTTATTTTAAAGGCCTACTGAAATGATTTTTTTTTTATTTAAACGGGAATAGCAGATCCATTCTATGTGTCATACTTGATCATTTCGCGATATTGCCATATTTTTGCTGAAAGGATTTAGTAGAGAAAATCGACGATAAAGTTCGCAACTTTTGCTCGCTGATAAAAAAAAAGCCTTGCCTGTAGCGGAAGTAGCGTGACGTCACAGGAGCTAGTATTCCTCACAATTCCCCGTTGTTTACAATGGAGCGAGAGAGATTCGGACAGAGAAAGTGATGATTACCCCATTAATTTGAGCGAGGATGAAAGATTCGTAGATGAGGAACGTTACAGTGAACGACTTGAGAGGCAGTGATGGACGTATCTTTTTTCGCTCTGACCGTAACTTAGGTACAAGCTGCTCATTGGATTCCACACTTTCTCCTTTTTCTATTGTGGATCACGGATTTGTATTTTAAACCACCTGGGATACTATATCCTCTTGAAAATGAGAGTCGAGAACGCAAAATGGACATTCAGTGCCTTTTATCTCCACGACAATACATCGGCGAAATGCTTTAGCTACGAGCTAACGTGATAGCATTGTGCTTTAACTGCATATAGAAACAAAAAAAATGAACCCCCTGACTGAAGGATAGATAGAAAATCAACAATACTATTAAACCGTGGACATGTAAATACACGGTTAATGCTTTCCAGGCTGGCGAAGGTTAACAATGCTGTGCTAACGACGCCATTGAAGCTAACTTAGCAACCGGACCGCACAGAGCTATGCTAAAAACATTAGCTCTCCACCTACGCCAGCCAGCCCTCATTTGCTCATCAACACCCGTGCTCACCTGCGTTCCAGCGATCGGCAGAAGGACGAAGGACTTCACCCGATGCGTTTGGCGGCCCGGAGACGTAGGAAGTCAAGGTGAGGTCGGCGGCTAGCGTGGCTAGCGCGGCTAGCGCTCCAACAAAGTCCTCCTGGTTGTGTTGCTGTAGTCCGCTGCTAATACACCGATCCCACCTACAACTGTCTTCTTTGCAACCTTCATTGTTCATTAAACAAATTGCAAAAGATGTCCAGAATACTGTGGAATTATGAAACGAAAACAGAGCTTTTTGTATAGGATTCTACCATAACTTCCGTTATACTGACTTCGTCATGCGCACATGTCGTCATACCGCGACGTTTCAGCCGGATATTTCCCGGGAAATTTTAAATGTCACTTTATAAGTTAACCCGGCCGTATTGGCATGTGTTGCAATGTTACGATTTCATCATTGATATATAAACTATCAGACTGCGTGGTCGCCAGTAGTGGCTTTCAGTAGGCCTTTAAGCTATTTTTGGGTTCATTCAGGTGAGCTAATTCTATTTGTTTGGAAAGTCTTGACAAGCAACATTTTCTTGTTCTATTGGCAGATAATTTTGCTTAGTTCAAATAAAATACCGCTCATTTTTTTTTTTTTTTTTTATTGTTTTTGAACACTGACTTTTTGCAGTGTACCATTCATATTATAAATAAACACATTTCCCGTCATCTCTATAAAGACACAAGTTATATTGTGCAGGTGCAGTCGGGTAAAATGGTGTTGTTTTTGAGACCCAATTGTCCGCCATAATCCCAATTAATAGGATGTGTGCTGACTGTGTCTTTTTGTCCCACTAATCCTCTTCATTTATCTGTCAGGAACCTCAATGCTTTTGGGCTGGGGATTGGATTTTCATGCTCTCCGGTACCTCCGAAAAGCTCCTGGCAGCGAGCGGGGCCCCCAGATGCAGCAAACAGTGATACGGGCCTAAGTAGCTTTTTTTTTTTTTTTGCCCGGCACAATGGCAGCGAATAAAACAATGGCAAGTAATAAGACGGGCAGCCAATGAATGCTGCGGTCCAAGCTCCTCTTCACTAATGCTGGCATGAATGCAGAGCATCCCAACAGGCGCTAATGCATTAGTTCCCTCGTGATGGCCTGTTTTTCAAAAGGAGGATTGCTAATAAGACGCGACCGTCGGGCTTTGGTGGTTTTTGGTGACGTTGCCCATTTCTCTGCAGGGGTCCACAATCCCTGGTAAAGAAGCACTCCAAGGCTTTCAACTATGTCTGACCTGGGAAATGAGAGAAGTCAAGAGCCTCTGCAGAGATTCCTCTTCACAGATTTGACCGCCTAAAAAGGCCATCAGTATTAAAGCCTCCACGTTGACGCCTTCTTCTTCTTTTTTTTTGTTTGGTTTTTTACGACTAATATCCCGAGCCAGGCAGCTGACAGAGAGCAGGCGGGTGAGCAGCAGTTCAGGAGCAGACTTGCAAACAAACCCTGGTGACAAGGTGCCGGGTAATGTCTCTGCACCTCTGGAGTCGTGACCGACACGGTGGCGACTTCACGCCGCTAGCGGCCACCGCAGGAGGGGAGAACGCAAAGAAAGGGAGAAGGACGGAGGTGCATGGCGGCTTTGTTGTTTTTTTCCACTGGGATGACGTTTCCAGGGTTTTCCATCCTTTCGTGGAGCTTTATGCTCTCTCAAACTGCTGGTATTAATAAAGACACTGGAAGTGTATTTATTATTATATTATATTATTTTATATTACATTCATGCAGCTGCTGCGTCTGCCAATGATAAATAA